>NC_056740.1:499879829-499969829 GCF_019279795.1 Protopterus annectens | reverse complement strand
GGAACATTGGCTCTAGGTGATGATCACTGCTGGTGTGAGTATAGAATGCAGATGTCAAGCCAGTCTTACTTCAGCCACATAACTGAATGCTTGAGGCACTAACTTGTTTTTTTTTAACCCTGCCTGAACCTTGCCCACGTTACCCACCTCACTTCATTCTCATTAGATATGGCTCCCTTGTGGATTCATAGGTTTATTTATTTTTATTTATTTTACATTTGTTGACCGGGCTAGTCCAACTGGATATATGTCCATTTTCAGTAGAGGCCCGGGGAGAAAAGCTCCATATGTTGTACAAGTTCACAAAAAGGCATGAAAATATTACATGAGACACAAAGCAATTTAAACATATGATTTAAAAAGATAAAATAAGATACTAGAATTTAAAATTTTTTTTTTTTTTTTTTTATATAGTGAGCATTAGTCTGGATTAGTGCAGGAGCAGAGTGAGCATTAGTCTGGATTAGTGCAGGAGCAAAGCCAGTGTTTATTGAGATGAGTCTTTAGTTGATTTTTAAAAATTTGGAAAGAGGTTAAAGAAGTGATATGAGAGGGTAGATTATTCCATGTTTTCCAACAGAGTTGGAGAATAAACAGTCACCTGCATGATTGTGAGATTTACTAATGTTAATCAGGAGTTTGTTGGCAGAGCGAAGTTGTTTCAGGTTTTGTATGGGGAAATAAGGCTAGAGAGTATTGGTGTATTGGTTGGCTGATATAGAATCTTATGAGCTATTAAGATTTGTTGCAGAACAAGTTGGTTAGGAAGTTCAAGCCAGCCTAGTTCTTTTAGGTTCTGGCAGTGATGAGTTTGAAAAGGAGATCCTACAGCAAATCGAGCTATGTTATGATAGGATGTTTCAAGTTTCTTCATGTTGTTTTTGGAAAGATTAGTATAAATGGGACAAGCATAGAGAAGAGTAGAAATTAGGTGAGACCTAGCAATGATGGGTCTTGCTGTAGGCGTTAGGAAAGGTTTTATTCTGTAAAGGGATCCTATTTTTTTATTTACTAATTTCTTACAACTAAGGAGTCCATTTTGAATCTCAGCCTCATGCACTACAGGTGAAAGACTAACAATGCCCTCTTTAAGTAGACAAAATGTTTATCATACAAGAACATCAGCTTTACAGCCCCTAAATCTTAACCTACTAAATGATTACAAAATATAAAAAAATAAAAAAAAAAAAAAGCTAGAACAACCAGACACTTTTCTTGATACTCACTGCCCAGACTTTCTAGGCATTACTCAATCCTGGATAAAAGATATCTTTCCTGGTCTTAAACATAACTTCTCTAATTACAGTTAAGTATTAAACATCAAAACTAGTAGAAGAACTGGGCGTGGTACCTCACTTCTTTATAAAACATGATCACAAATAGATATAATAGCTCAAACTGCCTCTATCAATGACAACAACCCAAAGTAGTTTACTGTACATATCCCATTATCCTCCACTCAAGACTACTAACTTAAGCATTGCCTGTCTTCCTTCACCCACCACAACCACCAGTCACATTTAAACAGCTGAGCCTCTAAGTACTACAGACTTCCTAACTATATAAAAATATTGCCTTTTAGAAGACTTTAGCGTCAATAGTTGAAGTCCCACAAATATGAAATAGATGATTACTGACCTGAATCTTTCACAAATGAGACATTCTTCACTGAGGATTTATAACTGACCTCATTATTTAACATATCCATTCTTGACCAGGTTAGTCCACTAGGTTAGTGGCCTCTTTTCAGGGGAGACTCAAGGTAGTATTTCTATTAGAAGGGAAAATTTGACTAGGGCATTTGGGAACATCTTTTACTCTTTCAATAGGTGTCAGGGCATATTTTACATCTACCTAAGCTACCACTAACTCAAGCTGATGGAACCCATGTTGAACATCACATCCACAGGTCAATGTACTCATTAGTGTAGCACCTTCAGCTCATTCAGTTGGAGTGGGAATAGAACCCACAGCCTTCTCGTCTTCCAAGATTAAAGACAAGTGTGCAACCTGTTGTGCCTCTGACACTGTTTGGAAAAGTAAGCTTACAGTCCGTTATCTACATGTATTCAGAAATATCACAATATCCCACACCAGCACAGTCTTTGAATGACACATGTACAGCAGCAATGATGTCTAACTTGTGATATTTTTTGGAATGCCAACAAAAAGAATCTAACAGGTTCAGTCTTCATGCATCTTACTAAAGCTTTTGATCTAGTTAATTATACCCTGTTACTTCAAGCCTTCATTGCTCTAGATGTAATCCCAGATACCCTTGACTGATTCAGTGTGTTTGTCTCTAACATAATCTTCTCTGAAAAGTTATGTACACACCTGTTGTCAGTTACTTAAATGTGTGCCCAATATTCTATATTATCACCACTTATATTCTCTATCTTCCTTAACAGTCTGCACACTGAACATCCACAACTAACACTTGTCCGATACACAGATCATATGGCTATGTACAGGTCTGAACCCTATCATACCTGAATTAAAAAGAATTAGAAAATTACCTCTCTACTTTCTAACTGGCTGCAGAAAAGGCACCTGCTAGTAAATGCAAAGAAAGCAAAAACTATATTTGGAATCCACCAAAAACTTGTATCAGTACCCATTGACTGGCACATCCTATGTAATAACAACGATAAACTGCAGACTACAAGTTACTTCCAGCATCTAGGTGTTTGGTTTAAGCAGTATTTAGATTTGACACCTCTCATTAAAACAAGTGCCAAAATTAACAGACTAATCTACTGTTTAACAGAGATTTCTCACATTTTATCAACAGAAAGTAGAGATACAGGTATCTGCTTAATTCAAGTCAAATATAACCTTCCTATCATTATGGAAATATTAGAAAAAACTCTTCAGCCATATAATCAATTGGCAACCATGTCTGTACATTTGTTAGTGTACCACCCCCTCCAAGTAGAACCATGGTGCCTTACTCTAACCAAAATAAAATAAGAAAAATGGCTGCCTGTAAAGCAAAAATCCCATTTGCTACTAGACTGTCTTGCTTTCAAATTGTTAAAACTGGAGTTCTTCCCCTTCATAACTGGCTATCTAATACCCAGATACTCAAATTATCATCTTAGATTTATTCTCCCTTAGACAGTTGTGATACAAAGTTGAGATGAAGGGGGTGACTGTCCCAGATACAAATTGATAGGGGGCATGATCAGCATGTACCTGTGCTGTGCGAATGCAGAACCAGCAGATGATCAGTCATTTATTAAAGTGGGAGAGTACTGTAGATTCAAAACCAAAAGCTGATACTGCTCATTCAGTGTCTTGGGGGATCTAAGTGTGTGTGGTATGAAGTATAGCAAGGTTGTAGCAAACAGATAAGCAGGGTGATACAATTATAGCATAAAAGAGCGTTTTTTTTTTTTTTTTTTATCATAAACTTTACGTGGAGGGGTTACCAGTCAGGTGAGATGCCTAGGATACCAGATGAGCTACCTACAGCTCTGTTCCAAGAACTCTTACTCCAGAAACCATACACAAAACCACACAGTGTGAACAACAGTTTCTCCTACATTGCCTCAAAACTTTAGGAATCTTCTCCTCCCCCCTAAAAAGAACTGAATTCAGAAGAAAATGCAAAGCATATCTTAATATGCAATGTACATATGGTTCCATACCCAAGGTATTCCATAACATCTGCTTTCCCAATTCCCATCCATAATTTTTGATAAATTAAAATACATTACACAAATATACTGTAGTACCCTTTCTTTCAAATCCACCACACACTTCTCAACACCTTCCCCCTGTCTCCCAATCTTTACGTTTTTTATTTTCTGTTCTTTAATTCTGTATTGTTTGTAAATCTTCTATATAATTTATCAAAAAACAATATTTCCTAATACTTTATACTACAGTATTGTATGTGTTTATCATACATTTTTAGAAACACACTCCTATAAGCATAGTGCTATGATTCATTCTTCAAATATATGATAATACTAAGTGGCTATAATATTTCGTGAAATTTGGCAAACATCTTACTCATCTGTCATTATTATTACCTCCTTGCATGGCAAACGGTCAAATATTTTATACTCAATGGGCTGGCACAGAAATGATGCAATGGATCAGTGCTCTATCCCAGAAAACAAATAAATAAACAAGCAAAACAAAAAAAAGCAAGGCTTCTATTAGTGAGGACAAATAACAAATATAGAATCTGGATGCATACCAAGGAGAAGAATTTAAAAAATGTAGATTTTTTTAGACATCATATATATTGTTTGTACTCACTAAGACATAGACGTTAATGCATACACCTGTTAAATACTTGTTTTCTTTCTTTCTTTGATTTTTATTCATATAATTTTTTTTCAGTGCAGTACTTAAGATGATGGCTGCAGAGATTTCTGACTTTGATATAACTGTGAAAGCATAGACAGATAAAGGACATTTGGACCAGTCAATAGATCATTTAACCTGAATGAAGGTAGGGGGTAAATATTGCAACTATTAGACTTATTTATATGCATCAATGATTTTAAGTAATAAGAAAAAATGTAGTTTGATATCAAGCTTGTAGAATTAAGCATATTTATTTGGTTTTAAAAAATATTTGTACCTGCTGTGCAGTGGGATAAAGACCTGACTGCAATCGAGATGACCTATGTTCGATTAACAGGCATGGGAGCTTGAGGGACCAGAACGAAAGGATAGAATTGAGCAGCTCACTCCTCAGTCATCTGGGAGGGAGCGAAGGAGGGAAGGAGGTAGCTTGGCTTGCTGCATGTTTGGCACTCAATGTGAGATTTCGGTGGTGCATCTCACTGAGTCTGCCAAAAAGGATATTCTGCTGTGGTACAGCCATGTAGGTCGGGGCAGCCAAGTGAAGAAGCTTGAGTGGCTCTTTCTCCAAAGACTGGCAGTACTGAAAAGATGGTAGGAGCTCTTCTGGGTGGGGTGATTTCTGCCTGGATGATGGCCCCACATTCGGCTCTCATCTGATAGAGAAATTAATCGAACTGTGATGTTGCTTGCCCCTTTGATAAACAAATGGCCTAGATAAGCCACAGGGGATTATGGTTGGTAGGCCAAGGGTTTAAAAAATATTTATTTCTAGCATTCTAGCAGAGCAAGTTGTAAAATAACTGCTTATACAAATTCTACCAGGAAATATATGCCCAGTATATCTGACAGGTGGGTATATTGCATCTTGGCATTTTCTTAAATTAAATGTATACTAGAAGAAATATGCCTCTCCACTACAGATAACCAAATCAAATGTCTTTGTAGGGATGATATCATTAGAGCCTGTAGCTTACATTGTGTTCTTCATAGAAAGCATATATCTGAGGCAGAGAAGATGTTTCTTTAAGTGTAGACTAGCACATGAAGTCAGGAGGCTGTATTTGTTGATAAGCTGTTGTCTGGCAATGTTTTGAAACATGGTTTAAAGACTGGACAAAAATTAATGGCAGAAGTTATATGTCAGCCTTAGTGAACAGAATAATGCTTTATTACAAGTAAATGCAGTCTGTTGAAAGGATATGAAGATAAAAAAACATGTCAGTCAGTTGTAGAACAAAGATGGCTGAAAATGTTTATATGAACTAAGCTGTAATCTCACAAGATGACTTGAAAAAGGGGAATATGGAAATGCTTCAGGTGGCTGCCAGAATAACAATGCTGGACAAAAAGGGAAACATTGCTGGTTACATATAGGATAGTAATGCCAGAATGGTGTTAGCAGTAAAGAAATGGAAGTGACAATGACATAAAAAGAGTGGTGTAAAAATAGGCACAAACCAGTATGAGGTTATGAATGTTTCAAATGTGAACCAAGAATTAGATTAGTGTAGCGTAGAGATTCTGACTGGTGCTTTAAGGAGGTCACAGCAATAATAAGGATATATTGTATATCTGATAATATACATGCAGTAGGTTGGGGTTTTTTTCCTGCCAGCTGCCCTCATCTTTGACAACCCAGATGGAGAATTCTGAAACTACTGTTACAGTCTACAATGGAGTAATGGTGTATCATATTTACTGGAGAGGAGGCATAGAAGCTATGTATCATGGGACTAGAACTATGACACATTATTTACGGTACTAGTGCATGTCAAAACTGGAGTCAGCAAGCAGGAAGAAGGCGTGTTCATTGTTAAATGCAATGTCAGTTATTTCTTTCTAGAAGCACCACATAGGGCCTGCCTGAACTTTCTAGCTCTCCCTGCCATTGTGTGTTGCTCACGAGGAGACTTATTTATTTCATTTGTTTACCATTTGATAACTGGGATTGGTCTGATGTCCCATGCAAAATCCCTGGCATTTGGCAAAGTAGGAAATAGTCAGATAACTTACAGAATATTACAATGCAGACTGCATACAAAAGTAGCTAAAACGTTCATATTAGCTTAGGCTATTAAATATGTCAAATATACAGTCATAACCAGAATTCTACATAAACTTATATAGGTTATACATGCAATATGAAAAGAAATGTTACATATGTGATATAAAGTGAAAGGTTTTACACAATCAGATGCATACATTTATAGATTCTTAAGTAAAAGAAAGTGAAATACTATATATATATATATATATATATATATACATATATATATATATATATATGTATATATATATATATATATATATATATATATATATATATACATACACACACACATACATGCACACACACACACACACACACACACACACACACACACACACACACACACACACACACACACACACACACACACACACACACAAAACAGTGTTTCTTAGCCATTGTAAAGGAAATCAATTGGACAGTGTATGGATCAGAGGAGAATGAACCTAAAAACATCTTGCAAACACATTTACTAACAAAAAATACATTTGTTTAGATACTCCTTAAGTTCATGTTTTTATATGAGTCACTGAGTATGGGTCCATCAGTTTGGCCAGGCTTCCAGAGTAAAGATAAGCACATTCCTGGGGAAAAAGTCTTATTATATATTTATATCTGGCAATTAGAGCAGATAAATAAGGTTCTGATCTGCTAATGAGCTGATTCCTGTAACCAAAGGGTCCACAGTTTGACTCCTTCCACATCCTCTTGCCTAGTATATAAATCTAAGCAAGTCACTTAACCAGACAGTGCTACTGGGTCACCCCTTAAAGGGGCACTTGTGTCCAGTGGGCTAATATGGTTAGTAAATGCATAAAATAGAACAAAAAGTTTTGAGATAAGTCATAGTTCTAATTTTGTCGGGAATGTAATTCCAGAATATAGGAGGTATTTTAGTGAAGGATCTTTCTCCATATGCCAGATAGTCTCAGGGCTGCTCTTTACTTCTGGATTATTCATTAGCGGTGGGCAGCAGCTCTCATGAGAAGGAACGAAGGTCTGTCTGTAACTGGTAGCCAGTTTGATTTATAAATAGTTATACAGTGATGTTTGCTTATGGGACTAATGTTTACAAATCTCTGTCTTATTCTCTAACTTTTGGAAGGTATATAGTTGATTGTCACTGTTGAAGTGACACCCTGACCCCATATGTAAAAATGGGAAAAAGGGGTGTGGATGGATGGATGGATCTGTTTTTTGCAGACAGAATGCTTGTCATAAGTAAGGCACGCAGAGGCTTTACATGAATAATTAGAGTCTAGTGTTGCAGATATTACTAAAAATAATTTGCTATTAATTCTTTAGTTGTACTAGCTTTGTACTAAACCTTTTAACCCCGGCTGCCCTCAACTCATTTGATTAAGTTTGGTGACCTGGCAAACCCCTTTGTAGGGACAACCTAGAGAACCTAAGGCTCCTAAAATGGTAAATATGCAATGAGGAGATATTGTGTCATCATTAATAGTATGATATATCTTATAAGTCATATTACAATACAATGTAGTGAATCAAGAATAATACAGTAACATTATGTTAACTATATTAGTATTGGGACAAGGACAATGCCATCCAGATACTCGGTTATGCAGAGATTATTTATGCATAGCTCCAATGGACAGTGCAGCACAATAGATCCAATTGCTTAAAACGTATGTCTAGGATGCACAAGGTTCACTCATTCCAGGTGCTAAGTAAGGAGGCAGAGAGGGAAAAGGTGGAGGTTAAGAAATAAAAAATGGAGTAAAGGAGCATTGAGAAAGTGAGGAGAAGAAACTGCTGCAGACAGTTCACTGACCACACCCTGAAGGTAATGATGCAGTGTGTTAACTATCTGAAGAGTCTTGGTCAGAACCTAACTGGCCCAAAGGCACATGCTGCCCAGTTCGGATGGGTGATTCTAAGAGCTAGTAACAAGAGAATTCACAAGAGCCCATACAATAAAAAAAAGTATAACAATACAAGAGGAAAAACAGTAAATTGTGAGGGTAGGCTTGGCTTTAGGGGAAAAAAACTGGAAATTGTTAAAATAAGAAAGAATTGGTATCATCTACAGGCAGCAGAGAGAGTGTTTTTATGAATGCGCTTTTAGTAAGCTTAGGGAATCTTGGAGAAAAGATGATGTGATATAGGCAGACAAACGTTTTTTAAAAGAAGTATTAGCTACAATGAAAATGTCAAAACATGTTAACTGTAGAAGGATGGTGCACAGGTAAAGACAGACTGAGAAAGTGAAATAAAAACACCACAAACTGAAGAGCAACAAAAAAGGAGGTGAAGACTTTGGAGCTTAAGTCCACAAAATCATTTTATTAAGCGCTTTTGTCCTTGGTACAAAAGGACTTCTTCAGAAAAACTCTTCACAACAACTGCTCACTTTTATATAGTAATTAGTTAATTAACTAGTCCCACCCCCCCAATCAGTCACCATGGAGACTGTTTAAGCTAGTACCACCCACCACCTAAAACCTTAAAAACAGATGTTACAACAAATTATTAAGTATAAGTAACCATTGCATACATAAAATACATTCCTAACTAGATAAACCATGACCAGTGATACATAAAAAAGTACTTGCTTTAAAAACAACTTTTTTATTTTGTTTTATTTTATTTTTTATTTTAAATAAAAATCATCTATCAGTTTTGAAATACTAGACAAAGAGGTGGTTTCATTCAGATCAGTGTATACAGTGGCATTAGTTCTTAACTGCCATCTAAGCTCCTAATGCGTAGTTTTGTCTGTTTATTTTACTGTGGAGCTTTTCTCCCCGGGCCTCCGCTGAAAATGGACCCACGTCCAGTCGGGCACTCCCGGTCAACAAATTTAAATAAAATAAAATAAAACAAATATTACGCTGTTGAAAACTCAAACTGTCAACAGCGTAATAATCGACACGAAGCTGTCAAAACCCCAGAACATCGAACACACACAAAAAAATAAATAAAAACACCCAAACAGAACACAAATTGCTCTATGCACCTCCAACACCCCCCACTACTTAAATATACCAACTCCGAGATCGCACTACATTGCAGTAAACGGAAATCTCCCCTTATGGAGATTTCCCTTTACATGCACAATGACTTTCGCTTTCGATATTTTGGTGCCGACAATATCAGCTTCGATATTGTCGGCCTTCGACAGGGGGAAGTAGACCCCTCCTGATATTCCAAAAAAATCATCCACTGGTCCACCTCTCTGCTTTAGGTCTAACCGATCAATAACTAAAAATATGAATTTATGACATGTTTTTTTTTTTCTATATGCTTGTATTGTACATTCCTTCCATCCTTTTTCTTAATGTCATAAAGGTGTTGATAAACCCTTTCCTTAGACTAAGCTTAGTCTTACCTATGTAGAATGCACTGCAATGGTCACAAAGGGTCAAGTATACTACCCTCTTATTGCTACAATACAATTTCCTTGGAACATCAGTCTCACTGTAAACTTCTATCACCACAGATGCCCCTTCCCAAATGTATGGGCACTGGCAACAGTGGCCACATTTAGCCATCCTTCTATGTCGCATGTCCCTCACTGGTCTTTCCAGTAGAGTCTTAATACATAAATCTTTCTTGTACACAATGGTAGTCCTTTTGCCCACAACCTCCAAATGTTCATGTTCCACCCCCAAAATCCTGCAATCCCTTTGGATAATAGATTTCAACCCAAAGAAATCATTATTGTATGTCAAAATGAGAGCTCTGATATACTCATGCACACCTTCCTCTCCATGTGCATAACTATGCACCACCTTATCCCTAGACCCTAATAGCAGTGTAAAATGGCCTGTCCTTCTTTTCTCATTAACTTCTGATAAAATGTCCAACAAAAAGGGTTCAGGATATCCTCTCAAAGTAAACATATTTATGACTTTGTCACATTCCAGTTGAAATTCAATGTCATCTGTGACTATCCTGACCAGTCTTAAATACTATCTCTTCGCAAGAGCCTTCTTCTGATGAATAGGATGCATACTATCAAAATGTGAAAAAGAATTGGATTATGTAGGTTTACAATAGATTGTTGATTCAAAACCCTTCTTTATTTTATTTTTCCTAATAGCAATATCAAGAAAATTTACTGAATCAGTCTGAACATCCATTGTGAACCGCAGAAAATCAATGGTGGTGTGCAAATAATCATAAAAGTCTAGTAACTTACCCTCTCCTTCAGTCCATAAAAAAGTAATGTCCAAAAATCGTCCATAAAATACCCAACTATCCTTGAATTTGGAATTAATGACAAATCGGGTTGCCCAATTGGCAAAAACTGCATTAGCAAACATGGGGGCACATACTCCCCCCATGACTACACCTGTTTTCTTGAAAAATAACTGGTCAACTTACTAACCAATCCTTTAACAAGGTTAGTAAAAAAACAACAGTATTCGTAGAACCATTCAATACCCAAATCATGGGGAATGACAGAATATAGGTCCTGAATGTCTATTGCAACAAATATCAGACTCTCACTAAACATTTCATTCCAAATTCTTATTGGAAAATCCCATGAATCCTTCAATAGGCAATCATAATTCTCTAATACATTTTTTTGTGTGAAAGTCAATATACTTGGCCAGACAAAAGGTTTTAGATTCTTTTGCATCCACAATAGGATGCATGGGCGGGTCAGCTAAATTCTTGTGAATCTTTGGGATCCCAAAGATGGTGGGGATCCTGGGGTTATGGACTACCAAAAAATTAAATTCGTCAACAGTAATGGAATTCTCAAGTAACATTTCTTCCAACGTCAAATCTATATTTCTATAAGCTATGTTCAACTGGTTGACTGAAACCTCCTCGTATGTATCTGAATATAAGATATGAAACATTCTGTTTATATAATCATTGGTATCCATAACCACCAGGCCACTAGCCTTGTCAGAGTTCATTATCCTATGCTGTTTGTTCTGAATAATCTCATTGAACAAGGTTTTTTCCTCATGGGTAAAATTATGGTGGACGACAGATCTAAAACCATTTTTAAAAAAATCCCTAAAATCAAACTCACATAATCTTTCAAATAATAGAAACTATAGGGTTGGGTGGGGGGTTAAACACATTCAGCCTCCTGATAGTAAAATTCTATATTTTTTTCACAGTGTTAATAATTCTAAAATAAAATGCAAAATTCAATCTCCTTGTAAATAATTTGAATTGTAATAAAACACCTCAATTTTTGCATTCCTGTCTGGAACAAAGGTCAGACCATGTTCAGATAAATTTGCCCTTGTAATGTTAACATCGGCCCCACTATAATTATATAGTTGAAAGTGTCCATGGTGGCTGTGAACAACTGAATATGTATACAAATTTCATTCATCCAATGTGTCATTCCCCATTTCCCCCCTCATGCTGATACTGCTGAGGGCTTACTTCCAACTGTTGATGTTGGAATCTCTCCCTCCGGTCACTCAATCAAGTCTTCGCCTCCTTTTTTGTTGTTCTACAAACTAAGAAAGATGGAATTAATTCACAGAGTACTGGAGATGTGGGAAGGAATACACAGGTTAGATGCACATGTGATGAACATGTATGGAAGGGGGCAACAGAGGGCTGGAGTAAATTATTTAGGAAAAAAATACCAGGTTGGAATACATACCTGTCAACCTCTCAGCTCAAGAAATCTGGACAAAGGCAAAAATAATGGAGGGGGGGAGCAAAGTCCCAAAAATAGGGATATATTTTAAATATTGCTCTTATAAACTTAGAAAGTTGCTAGAATAGTAGGTTTTGCATTGACAATGATTTTCTGAGGGGTATGAATTCTGAAACTGAAATGTCTGTCATTATTTAGTAACTTCAATCCTCAATGATTTTCCAGAAAACTGCAAATTTTATGTCATTTGCCACTCAGGGGTCATGAACTTTAATGGCATGTCATCACAGACTATCACAGATCAAAGTGAAGCAGGCTAATTTATCTCTAAATTTAATTAGCATCACAAGGAAGAAGGAGAGAGAATAGTGCAGTAGGTATATATATGAAGATTATGGAAGTATAAGAAGGGAACTGTTTATGGACTCCCCCTTTGCAGGCAGTTAACTTTGAGACACCCCAGGGGAAAGATATGCGCACATATTTATTGAGACTTTCATACATATTACTTGTGTCTCTTCTTTGCTGCATTTTAGAGAGCAAGCAAGCACTGTTGGGCTAGGGTTTTGAACTTCATTTGGTGTCACACATAAATCACTAAAACAAACCAAAGAAAAAGCAAATACAGCTGACTACTAGACAGCTGGGTGAAATATTACTAAAATGCAACAAAAACAAAACTTCAACAGCATCTAGACACACACAACCCCTCCCCCATAAAGTGGGAGAATAGATAAAATGGAAATAATGAATGACATGATTATGTCAAAATGTCACATAAGCAATGTCAGAAAGATACCAGTAACGGTTTTAAGGATAGAACAATGATACCAGATTTTAAAACTAAAAATTACCAGATTTTAAAAGTAAAAACTAAGTTTTCATTTTAGTCACAATGCTGTTCAGCAATTTAATGAGATAATAGAATTATCGTACAAGTAACTGTGATACTGAACCCATCAATGCAGTTAGAGCTATTTACTGGAAAACATGGTCACAAAGGTTTAAACATTTTAATACTGCTTTAAGTTTATAAAATAAACTAGATGGCATACAAGTAGCCAGTTTTTTTTACATATAGAAAAAGATGATGCTGCAAAAATGTATAAAATGATTGACTTATCAGCTGATAATAGAAACAAATTACAAGTAATAAAAATGTTGATCCGGATTGTAAACCTAAAGAAAACCTGTCCTGTTTGCACCTTCATTCTTTACCATATGATACCATTGTTAATTGTGTGACTTAACTGAGACAGAGAGCAAAAAGTTTGTGAAACTGGTGTCTTGTATAAAACACTGTTTAAAGATAGGATGGTACGTGACATGATACATGATCGACTGAGGAACAAACTCTTGACTGAGAAATATTTTCCATTAAATAAAACTGTATTTGTGAACAGCAAATAACAGAAACAAATAAATAAACAAATAAAACTGCAGAAGAAATGCCTAAGTTAAATAAAGAAATAGCGAATATTTGAATATACTGGTGTGTTGCAAGGCAAAAAGGGCATGAATGTGAAAAATAGGGTGGTGTTCATACCCATAATGCAAAGGCATTAAAGCTGTCTGAGCTGTCCATAAATCAGGGCAGGAAAGCCAAGATTTATAGAGGCCACTTATGCTAACACGTGATGACTGCGAATATGCCTAAGCAAATGCAGTCATAATGATATGTAAAAGAGAAATTTATTTATTTATTTGACACTTGTTTACTGTGAAAATCTGAGTAGGCCAATAAGTGCCCCTTTTCAGTGGAGGCCCTGGGAGAAAAGTGTCACAATGATGTAAAACAGTATCTGTTAATGAAGCATTTTCTTGCCTATATGTGATTCATAATAAAGTTTTCCTGCTTTTCTGTGCCATCTGCAGATTCATTATATAAAGAGGAGTCATGCCTATTCTATTTATCTTGCAATCAGCAATGATGCTGTCACTTGCTGGTAGCCTTGCTATTTTCCTGCATGATCTGCTTATCTTGGCTAAGCCAAAACTGTTTGCACCCAGCAATGGTCACTGCTCAAGAAGGCAGAGATATAACTAGAAAATAACCTACAATAACTTTGATAATCAGGAGATACTTAATATGTTTAGAGTGGACATGGATATTATAAGGGTCTTGGTGAACATGTATGACCTCCATAGGGGCACTAGTGGGATATGTGAACTTCCTATCCCCTGTGGATACTAAAGTATGTATAGCCATCACTTGCCATGGGGACCTTCCAGGGACAAATTGGGGTCATGTTGGGTATCTCACAGGCTTCTGTCTCGAGGATAGTGCAGCAGTTCCAGAATGTACTCTTGGCATGTGTGGATCAGTGCATTTGTTTCCCAGTGTCACCTTAGGACTGAGCCTGGACTATGTGTGCCTTTTATGGGTGTCAGGTTTCCCCTGCAGTACCTCAAAAGACAACATAGTTCAAATCTTAAAATATTGTATAAGAAAAAAATATGATGTATTTTTATTCAGCTGCAAGATATGAACTCTTGTTCAATAGATTGCATCAATGTTGCAATTACGGTCCTGTCTGGTCCACAAGGGGAGAGATACCACAATAGGAAGGACTACCATTCCATAAATTGCCAGATAGTGTGTGGTGCATGAGGGTGCATCACCTGTGTCTCTACGCAGCATCCTGGCAGTATCCATAATTCCATATCTGGCACACTAGCTCACTAGCTCATTCTACCGCTTATTTGTGCATGGTAGGGTGCTTGGGGGGCATCTTGTTAGTAAGTGGAAAAATATTTTTTCTATTTTATTTACGTAGTTATTCATGGTAAAATGTATTGCTGAATTCCACTTTTTTTTTGTTTTGCCCCCCACACACACACATCTTTTTCTGTCATGTTCCCCCTTCTACTTTCAGGTGATGCTGGATATCCACTAGAACCATAGCTCATGATACCAGTGAGAAGTCCAAGTGGAGCTACAGAAGAGAACTTTTTTACAGCACTGCCTCAAATCTGTATTGTCATTGAGAGGGTCTTTGTCCTCTGGAAGAGTCATTTGAGGTGCCTGGATGAGTCTGTGGGTGCCCTTCAGTTAGTCGCAGCTACTTCATGCAGGACATTTACAGCATGTTGCATTCTGAACAGCATGATCAGGTGTTACTCTTATGCTGATGTAATCCATGTTGTCCCTGCAGCCCCCAATTCCATTCCTGCTATGTATAATGGTGACTAGCCAGCAGCAGTAGTAAGGGACACCATGAGGCAGGCTCTTGCACTGCATATGGCTGCACAGGTTAAGAGGCGGCATCTAGTCCAGAACTATGGACCATGACATTCGGGTTAGTGTTTTCTTTCTTGTAAAAACACATAGAATATAATTGCTGCATGCAGTGATATTTGTGGGCTATTCTGTGTGGTGCATGGTCTACTTTCACCATTAATTTGACATCCTTTCTCATCTTCAAAGAAATATATTTTTTATTGCAGAACAGGTAATCATATTGCTTGTAAAAGTCATACCTGAGTGCTGAATCCAGTTCAGTTATATTGTAAGACATCATACAATAAGAATCAAATTGTTAACATTTTTGCACAATAAATTCTACTGAGTTGGTGCACCAAAGTATACACATAGTGAATGTCCTTAAGTACTACAATTAGAAAGACATGTTAATTTAGTGTTTAGCATGAACTCATGTCTTGCAAATTGAATGAAAATGTAGTATACTGTGAATGTCTTAGCAGAAGACTTTAAGAATTTTTACTTTTAATGACTAAGATAATTAAAGGTTTACCTAGAAAGGCAATTCACTCTCGGCAAACAGCAATTGTTCGAAAGGCTGTTTGCAAAGTTTGCAAATGCAGAATGAAAAAAGGTTTGAATGTGCAATGAGTGAATGCACAGTGACATTTGTTCATTGCACATTCGACATTGTGGGGCAGATTGCACTATAGTGGGGTTCGGAAAATGGTCCCTTTCTCCACTGTAGTGTGATCTTGGAGTTAAAATATTAAAGTAGGGGGGTGTGGAGGGCACAGGAGGGCTTGACCCCTGCTTTACACTTCTTTTTTTTTTTTTCGTTCGACATTAATGTTCAAAAAACAGTGAATCTGCTTTTCGATTTGCTGTTTTTCGAACATTAAGGACTATTGCCATTTTCACTTTCATGGTTACGAGTCACTCATATGAGCATTCGTACCACTGTGATTCGGCTTTATTCAGGTAAACCTCATTAAAACTACATAGCCTTAAATTATTAAGGTGAGGCTTCTTCATTTTCAGACAGTTTGGTACGGTTTGTCAGTACAATAAACAGCACAAACAAGAAAAAGAATTAAACAAACTGCAGCCATACTCAACTTTCCATCTTCAAAAATATGGATCACTATACTACCTAACATAAGGGGAAATAAATGGAGAAAAGTAGAACATTTTCTAACAACTAGGGTAGGAGCTCACAAGAAGGTTATAATGTTACTTTATATTTGCTTTACCACATATCCAGTCCTGCAACCATTAGAGACTATCAGGAGAAACAATTTGTTACAAAAGTCCAAGGCACCAGATAGGCAAGGCAAGAATCCACTTCTCTCCCCCACAAAAACATGATGAACTGCAGTCAGCATTAAGCAATCAAACAATACAGGTAATATCATGCTTACAACATGATGAATGCCATGCCATCTTAGCACCAACAAGCAAAAGATTTAAAGAAACTACAGCTAACCTTCCATCTTCAAAACACAACTGCACTATCTTGCACACTGTGGAACAAATGGGTGAACTGTGCCACATTTACCAATGACTAGGAAGGAAGGAAGCTCACACCATGATTAAACTGTGAAGTTTATTCTTATAGAAGTTATTTGATATCTCCTACTTCTCTTTGCTTGCCAGGACAGTCACTTGGTTACAAAGTAAAGTTTTCCTTTTGTATTATTTATAAGACAAAAAGTTATACACAGTTGTTATATTTTGTGTTTTGCCACACACCCAGCTCATTGAACATTAGAGACTTGAGAGTAAGTTGAAAAAGTTCAGGACATACAAACACACATACGCAAAAACAGTAAGCAAATTATTCTCATATTCCCTCTCTCTTAGTATCTCTAGTTACAAATTGTCACTGATAACTTCCTTTCTTCCCATCTCAGTTATAATTACTTCAGTCTATTCGCTACATTGCTAATACTCTGATCTTTGATCTACACACATGCTCATGTACACGCACACACACAAACACATCCATCACTTACAGCCACTTGAATGACTGTACACCTTGGATATTTGCTTGAGATCAAATGAATTAATAAATTCATAAATAATGTCCCATAAATGTATCGCAGCTCATTGATGTCAGAACCATATATTCAGTTCCCTGCAATCTCAATTTCTTAGCTCAAATCAGGAAAAAGGAAAAAAAATCAGGAACATGTCTCTTCTCAGAAACTTGATAGAATAACAAGCTTTGTGCGATTAAGTATCTTCTGAAGAATACAAAATCTGAAACTCGCATGCCTGACACTACTTACTAACTGCAATCTGCAACAATTTGCCAAAAGCCAAATATTTTATAAGAAACAGACCAAAATACACCTCAATCTCTTTGCTTAAGAATTCTAGACAATGCCAAAAATAATGAAGAACAAAAAGGAACACCTTTAAATATTACTTTATGTATTTGTTACTCAGTCAAATACAACAGACAAAGTGACTCTTATCAGGGTGACCCTGGACACTGTTTGTTTAAGTGACTTACTCAAAGTCAGAAGGTAGGCAAATGGAGGTAAAAGGTTTCAAAACCCGAACCTTTGCCTACAGGAAGTAATTTGTTAAAATAAATGCCATACAGCTCGAAATCACTTAAAATGTGAACAGAGCAGCAAGTGTTGCATGGACATGCATTTCCTGAACAACAAAAATTATGAAACTGTAATGACTGGCATTATTGACTGACAGCAATTTTCAGTGATTTACCTGAAGAAAAGAAGTTAATGAGGAACAGGTCACAAATCCGAGGCAAAATCTATGTTCTGCAAAATCAGATAGATAACAGGCAAGCTATTCATTTATTTTAAAAAAATAACACAACAGTTTTTGCATCAACATTCATTTTCCAACCATTTGAACAACAAAAACTATGAAAATTTAATATTTTATTTTATTTATTTAACATTTGTTAACTGGGAAAGTCCGACTTGGAACAAAGCCAATTTTCAGTGGAGGCCCGGGGAGAAATGATGCATGTCTTTGAAAGGTGGAAGGAAACAGGAGCACCTGGAGGAAACCCACACGAATGCAGGAAGGACATGCAGACTCCGCACAGAAGGCACTCCAGCTGCAAATCGAACTGGAGAACCTCTTGCTGTGAGGTGACAATGCTACCGTTGCATCACTGCACCATCCTAATAATCATCATTACTGATGACTATAAACCATAGTGATTTTTAACCTGCATTGATTTATCAGACGATGAAGAGATGAGTAAAAGTCTAGTAGTTTTGGTAATTAGAACAGAGAATTGTGACTCTATACTCTTAGTGAGCTGCGTCCTGTAGTCAAGGGTACAGGGTTTGATTCTTTCTACCTCCATTTGCCTACTGTGAGACTGAGTTATGTCATTTAACCAGTGTTCAATAACCAAAAAGATGTCAGTGAATAAGTAACTAAAAACCAAATAAATCACTTAGAGCAACCAAATGGAGAATGAGCCGAAGTGAAAGTTTATTCAAACCAAAAATCCAGAAATACGTGCTGTGATAAATGCTACACAGTAAAATTGGCATTTTCGTAAAACCTTCATGAGATACACACACTAGAATGCCTTAACAATATTTAAATATTAAACTGACTGTGATGTAACAAAATATAATTGGACAGCCAATTAATTAAGAAATTAACACCAATAAGAAAAATAAAAGCAATGCTTTAAAATGTGAATTCGATGGAAATCATTTAACTCCTTAAATAAACCTAATAAAAGCATGTATAAAACTTCATGAAAACTGTTGTTATTCATTACATAGATAAAATCAATTGTATAAAACTTTTACATAAGTAACTTTGTTATCTGACATAAATTAAAATGCATGAATGAACTGCATAAAGTAATATATATGTATATATATTCAAATACATTCCAATGCTGCCCTCTAGGAATATAAAAAATAATTAATTACAATTTAGCAGCTCTTAATTTTAAAACAGGCACAATGGAAAGCATATCATTGAGCCCTGGCTGTTTTGAAGCATCCAACACTATCTGCCAATAGAGCTCACGATATTCTAATCTCGCTTCCCACATGCCCCCTCTTATTTCTTTGGGCACAACTTCCAAGACAAAAAATAAAAATGATGCCTTATTACAAACTGTCTTATGATGAAAAAGTGTGTTATTTGTATTGGCCTTACTCATTTCATATAAATGTTCATAAATGCGTGTTTTGAGTTTTCTTTCTGTATTGCCTATGTAAAAGGATTTGCATACCTTACACGAGGCAAGACAGACCAACCCACTAGTATGACAGTTGGAAAAATAATTGCTCCTTATAATTCTATTTCTACTGGTTATTTCTACAATGGAAGCATTAAAAATGTAGCTACACTGTGAACAAGCACCACATTTAAAGGTACCTAATCTTGTGCCATGATGTAAGGTTCGTGAACCATGCTCAAACTCAAAAAAAAATTTTAAATTCATATCCCTCCTATAAGTAAATCTTAACTGGCTGTTACGTAATTGATCAATATCAGTAATTTCTTTAAATGTATCCCATTCCCTACCAGCAACATTTCTTACAACCCCTGAATCACCATTGAAATCCAGAATGTATGCATCTTCCCTGTCATTATTCTTATTAATATGTTGGGAGGGTGTTGCAGTAACTGGTGGATTGGAATCCTGTCCCAAAATAGGTGCAAACCTATTGGGTCTACCTTCTAAAGCTTCTAACATTACCTGTTGAATTAAATTAGTGGGATAACCTCTGTATTTAAACATTTCACTCACTATATTACTTTCCATAATAAAATCACTATCTTCAGAAGTCATATGGCTAATTCTAACCATTTGACCTTTTATAAGATTTTTCTTTTGAAAAAAAGGATGCCCACTACTAAAATGAAGATAAGAGTTTGAAAAGGTGGTCTTTCTATACACCTTAGAGGAAAATTTGCCATCCTGTTTGGTAATGCTTACATCCAAATAATTAAGTTCCTCGTAATTCAAATTGTAAGTAAAGTCCAAATAATTAGTGGTTCCTTTCAAATAAGTCAAAAATTCAAAAAATCTTTCCTTACTAGCCGTCCACAAAATACAAATATCATCTAAAAATCGTTTGTATAGGGACCAACAACCACTAAATTCACTGTTGAAAACAAAGGTATGTTCCCACCAAGTCAACACTATGTTGGCGTAAGTGGGGGCACAACTGGCCCCCATCACCACACCTTTCATCTCCTTGTAAAATTCCCCCTCATAATACATATAGTTGTTGGTAAGAATAATATCCATGAACAAAAGGACATTGGTGAAATCATTGTTGGAAAGTTTACCAAATGTGCTCATGTAATCTTCCAATCATTGTAAGCCAATGTCATGGGGTATGCTACCAAAAAGATCAACTATATCCAGTGTAATAAAAAGCAAATTATCATTGTAAAGCTCAGGTTTCAATTGTCTAAGAAAATCCCAGGAATCCCTTAACACAGCCGCACCAGTCCAAGACAGTTCTTTAAGTATGGTGTCAACAAATTTAGAAAGAGGAGATATAACAGCACCTTCTGAGGAAACAATCAGTCTAAGAGATGGGTCCAAGGTATTCTTGTGGACCTTTGGAATACCGAACACAGAAGGAACCCTGGGGTGTATATTGTATAAGAAATTAAGCATATCCAAAGTAATAGAACCTTCTAAAAGAAGATTGTTAAGTATAAGATGAATTCTAGAATTGGCTATGTTAACCTCATTAATAGAAGCTAAAGCATATTTGGAAAAATTGCTAAGCTCATCCTTCATTTTAGAATCATAAGGAATACCATCCATCAACACAGTCCCTCCACCCTTATCAGGTTGCATAATTCTGATAGAACGGTCAGTTTTAAGGTGCTCCAATAAATCTCTTTCTTCCTTGGAAAGATTAGGATATACCCTGTGTTTTGTTATTTCCTTCCTAATTTCCCTTTCCATTATGTTTTCTAGATTCTTTAGTTGTGGGTGGAGGGGGGATTAAAAATACCCTTTCTCCTCAAAGGAGTTAAAGAATTGTGAATATGGTTGTGATTATTAAAAAATATAGCTAGATTATTTTTTCTAATAAAAAGTTTCAAATCAACTATAGCTCTGTCTATGTTAACCTTTCTTAGTGGAATAAATTTGAAACCTTTTGAAAATAAATTAAAATGATGAACATTAACAGAAAGAGCACTGTAATTGAAAATGTTATAACCTCTATAAGAACAAACATGGTCAGTTACCAAAATACCTTCGGAAACTTGTTCCCTTAATACCATGTTTTCTTTCCCCCATTGCCCCTGTAATGATTGAAATTGTAATAAACTTGTGGCCTGTTCCTTATCCTGTTGGACCGCCTGGGGGGTGGGGGATAAGGGTGTTCTAAAGGGACTTCTCTTTGATGAATAGACTGGTCAAGGTCGGGTTCACCAAACTGATGAAATTCATCAGGAGAATGTCTATTGTTAATTTCATTTCTTTCCTGTTCTCTAAATTTGAAAAAAGGTCTCGGTTTGGGATATGCAGTGCCTTCTTTGTATTCTTTAAAGTCCCTGTCAAGTTTGCCCTGCTTCCTTAAAACATTAGTATTGCATTTCTTGTCTACATGTGCAAAAATCTCATAATATTTAGCCTTTTTGCTCTCAACCGTGAACAACAAATCATTGAGTATACATTGGTTAACATTTTCCATTTCTTTCATTAAAAACAATTTTTCCCTTTCATTTTCATCCCTAATAGCTTTGACAATTTCTAAACCACACTGGTCAAAAATAGCAATTAAACTTAAATGGAATTCAGAGCCATCCTACACTCTGTTGGGATATTTACAAATTCTTAGTTCCTTATGGACAACTTTATGCTTAAGGCATTCATTCAAATAACCATTATCACATTCAAAAGTTTTATATATGTCCATCAAGAAGTACAATTTGTCCAGGTTTTCCTTATAAGTGGGAGTCCTGGTGTCCGAATTAAATTGATTCGGCTTCCTACCAAAATCATAATTCTTGTGAATAATATCGTTAAAAGTAAATACTGGTTTGGTATTAGCAGCCACATTTGTGTATCTGATGAAGGTTTTATGAAAACGCCAATTTTACTGTGTAGCGTTTATCACAGCATGTATTTCTGGATTTTTGGTTTGAATAAATGTTCACTTCGGCTCGTTCTCCACTTGGTTGCTCTCAGTGATTTAACCAGTGTTCCAAGGTTGCCCTTTACATGGCTTAAGAGGTAGGAAAACATACAGATAGGGAATACAAATGAGGCTAAAATGTCATGTGCAGTTTCTGCACAAAGAGAACTGAGCTAGATCATGGTCAAATGAGGACCTAAGCAGAGTAATGGAACAGACCCCAAAAAACATACCAGTATCCCTTTACTTGGCTGTCTCTCCTCATTTTTACCATAAAATACTGTTGAATCCTGTCAGGGTGCATACTATTTTCTTCTTTACTTTTTCATTGATCACAGATATTTGGATTTAATTTAAAATTTTGCAGCAAGAACACTGATAACCATTTGCAGAACAAAACAAAACACTCTCACATGGAAAACTGACAGCATGAGCAAAAGTACACTTTTCTTTCTTGGAAATTTACATTTATTGAATATCATTCTGGTGATCCATTAAATTACAATGAAAGTGCAGTCATTGGTAGCTGAATAGTATATAGTGAAACACTAATGAGGTTTTATATGAAGACTGCAACTATTCAAACGACAAATGTGTAATAAATTTGCTAACCCTACTGGATACAAGTGTTTCTTTTCTGGGCAGCCTGAAATGACTTGGTCAGGCTCAAACTAATCAAACCAAGGTTGAGGGAATCAAAAGCTGCACTACAGGAAGCAGCTCATTAATAGGTCATGGCCATAACTCATCTGCACTAAGGAGCAAACTGCTGTAGCCCAACACTCTGCACTTCACACCCCTGTTCCTGCAAAAACAAGTTAAATAAATTGCATTCATAGTTAATATTGTAACAATAAATTTGCAGACTTCATGATGACAATGTGCTTATTTGTCTGTGAATAAACAGCACAAAAGTCAACAAAACAAGGAAACCAAGTATTGTACCCAAATAACATGGCTTCATATACATTCAGATGTCTTGCTTGTGATAAAATGAACAAATTATAATTACCAAGAAGTCATCTCACTACTGTGAGAACCATATAGTGTATCAAATTACACACACCCCATGCCCTCACATCTTCACTCAAGAATCAGAGACAAATATTCCACAGTCAAGAACAGATTTAAAATAATTCCCTTATATACTTAAAAAGCTGCATTAGCCAGCATCATCTGAAGGACACAAATTCTGAAACTCACATGCCTTACATTATTTAGTGACTGTAATTTACAACAATCTGCCAGAAAGCCACACATTTTGCAAGGAGAAGAAAAAAAAAACTATTCTCAATTTCTTTACTTGAGAATTTTGAACAAAACCAGAAGAAATTGTGGGGACTGCAAAAGGGGCACATTTTAAATACTCTTTTTTTTTACCTATTTGCTCACCATGTAAAGCCACTGGAGAAAGTGTTCCTTTTCAGGTGTGACCCAAGAGTTCTTTCTGAGTGACTTGTTCATAGTCACACTCTAGACAGATGGAGGTGGAACTATTCAAATCCTGTTCTTTTGGCTACAATAATCAATTCTTTAAAAGCCCAGAGCTTTAAGTAAAAGACAACTTCCACTCACTTAAAAGGTTAACAGAACTACATCAGGCGCTGCATGGACATGCATTTTCTGAACAATAACAATTGTAAAACTCTAATGATTGATTAACCAACAGAAGTTAAGGGAGGTTTGGTGTGATGAATTAGGACCCCAAGCTCTTTATGAGCTGCCTCAAGGCTAAAGGGTTTGATTCTGAGTGACTAAACCAGAACCACCACCCCTTCTAACTGAGTCATTTCACATACATTATCACTTCCCTGAAGGCACTAACTTCCTACTCCCAACCACCTGCTTATAATGTAGTAACAGACACTTCCAACACACTTAATCTCCTGACCATAAGACATTCAACAGGCATGATAGCTGTCAGCTGCACTTGCATGATGCACTCATGTATGAATGCACACTCCTTCATGATGCACTCATGTATGCATGCACACTCTTTCATGATGCACTCATGAATGCACAATCTTTCATGATGCACTCATGTATGAATGCACACTCTTTCACGATGCACTCATGTATGAATGCACACTCTTACACGATGCACTCATGTATGAATGCACATTCTTTCATGATGCACTCATGTATGAATGCACACTGCTTCATGATACACTCATGTATGAATGCACACTCTTTCATGATGCTGATGTAGAAATGCACACCCTTTTTTGAAGCACTCAGCTGAAAGCATTAAGCATGTGTTTTACTGTTCCTAACTTGAAGCATTGTTTTAGTATTCGCAAGGACTGGGCCACTCAGGGGGCACATACATTCACATGGGGAACATGCCTCCATGTGCCCCTTCTAGCACCACCCATGGTGTACAGGTGCATGTGTTTCTTTCTGTACAAGCAAAAATGCAATGTCAAAATGTGCTTGACTGTGTGATACACTGTCACTTCCTGCAGAGTTGCTAACATTTTGTGGGGTGTGAGATCTTGCCATTAAACTTGGGGTTGAGTGGCACTGTCATCAGGCTGCCTCATAAATATTACTGCATTATCATCATCATCATCTTCAACAGCCAGTCCTTCAAATTTATTGGTGTAGTGGAGCTGTTTTTTTTTTCACTGCCGATTCTGTAAAAAAAGATTTGAAAACATTACTTGAGAAATAACATACACTGTTGCATGCTTAGTATGGAGGTGTGTTGGACACTTAACATGCACACTATCTTCATTGCTATTCTGTGCATAAGGGAAATGTTCACCTGTTAATACTAATTGGCATGTGTTTAGTGTAATTATTCCATGTCCGCATTCAATTCTCTATATAAATATATGTTACTGTTTTTAAACCAACCTTCCTGAACAGTTATTTGCTGCTGTTGTAGATGTTGTTAATAGCCCGTGTCCAGAACACCCCTGGTTATTAAATTGCCGTCATCTTCTGTGTCATACAGAGGAAGTATTCCGTGTTTGCTGTTAAAGGGATATGCGTTAGAGTCCCCAGCCACCAGTACTGGTACAGACAATTGCATTCTGCCTCACCTTGGCTCTGGCAAGTCCTAACATATTTGCTGTCCTCTTGCAGTGCATTAATGTTCAGTTTCTTCCACCGTTTGCATTGATGTCTATTAATGTCTATTACAACTTGATTCCAGACTTTTTCCCTCTCAGATTGTTTAGGCTCCCCTTTACCAAACATACCCTTTACCAAACATACCCTTTACCAAACATACCCTTTACCAAACATACATTTGCTATATGTCTTAAGGGCTGCCATGAAGGTGCAGTTTTCCTCATGGCTGAAGTTGTCCATTCTCTGCCTTGATCCCGTGTTCTGCATCATTACTGCATATAAAACTATGTCAGTGATGATATTAAATACAACAAGACCAAAGAGGGTAGGAGAATTACATGATTAGAAGAAGCTACTTGCAAGCATGAATAAACTAGTAAATGCAGCATTCTATATTTCACTGATTTCATTAATGTATATAAGCAAGAACTTATAAATGATGGTAACTGAAGGACTACATTGATTTCGGCACATTACTGCAACCATATCTAAAATATATATCAATATATAAATGCAGTATTCTGTCTTTAACTGATTTCATTACTCTATAGTATAATAATCATATTTGCTAACCAGGTAGGCTCACTGGACACACACACTCCCTTTTCAGAAGTGATCCTGGAGCAATGACTGGTTAAGTGACATGCTCAAGGTTACACAGAAGGTAAACATGAGGCGAGGGAATCAAACCAGTTAACAGAGGTGCTACACTTTGCAACCTTAACCTCTGCACCACCTGCCAGACATATAATATCAACTATTTATAAGGGATGATAACTGAAGGCCTACATTGCTTTCAGTACATTATTGCAACCAAATGTAAAAGATATGTCAATGTATAAAGGAAGTAAGCTGACTTTAACTGATTTTATTAGATATATAAGTACAAGTATCTATAATGAGTGTTTTTGGTGCAGTATTGCAAACAAATGAGTATCAGGTACAAATATAAGATACAATTACCATTTATGTTAGCTTGATAGACTGCAAAATGTAAACCCCACCAAAACTTGACAGCAAAAACTCACTCTTATCAAATATGCATATGAACTTCCCATATCATTGTTCCCATGTACACATAAGCACTTCTCATATCAATGTTCCCATGTACACGTTAGCACATCCCATATCATTATACATAGGTTCATAGGTTGGTACTGGGCTATCTGCCCGAAGGCATATATTAGCCCAGCCACTTTGTGTAGTATTCACCACCCCTTTAGTAGTTCCCTAGACCCTTGTACTAGCAGCTAGTACCCTTGGCCCCTATCTAGTAGTGCTGTTGGTGTGATCCCCGGTGTAAACTTTCTGTTACCCATCCACTCATCAAGGTTCCTCTTGAAGAGTGATAGTGAGGGGCTCTGTCTTATGTAGATCAGAACCCTGTTCCATAGTAAGGGAAGTCTCTGCGAAGGGAATCTATCCTTCCAGCATGTTCTATTCGTTGTTGTGTTGAGGTTTATATCCCTAGAGCATGTAGCTCAAGTAGATTTGGTTTTGCTATGATGGAGCATGTTCAACAATTCTGGGTTGGACATGGCTCTGTACGTTAGACAGAGATCGCCTCTGAGAAAGCGGTATGCAACAGAGAACAGTCTAAGCACTTCCTTTTTTTTTTTTATTTATCCAAATCTTTTGGGGTTTTTAATACCATGACAAGAATGGACCCCATTCCTAAGTCAAAGTACAATTAAAGTTCATGAAATTAGTATTGTTTCACTTTGATGTCAGCCAAAAGTGCTTTTTGTAGCACCCACAATGTGCCCAGTAATAACTCCTTCTGCAATTCGTATGGAGTTACAAGTATTGGTAGCATATCTAAATATGATTATAGACCCTTTTTTACAAGAACCATTGCTCCTACTACTATTGGAACTATCTGGGTATCTTTCTTCAACATTGCTCTCATTTCTGCTTGCAAATTCCAATATTTTATGACTTTGTGTCGCTCTGTACGCAGAACACTGAAGTCACTGGGTGTGGCGATTTCAATGATCGATGCTACTTTTGCCTTGTTTTCTTGGACTACTATATCCAGTTTTCTAGCATCTATCTTTTGAACTGTTGGTAATGGGTGATTCCATGTGATGAAAACTTCATGATTTTCTATGATGCTTTGTGACTCATGTTTCCAATGTTTTTCAGCCACTTCAATACCATAATATTTGCACAATCCCCAGTGCAGCAGTCTCGCCACATTATTATGCCTTTCTGTATACAGTCCTTCTGCCATTAATATGTCGCAACCAGCAGTGAGGTGTGCAACTGTTTCCAATTCTGTTCTGTTTCTCCCACATGTTCAATGGACTTTGTAAACCAACATGTATGTAGCCCACTATCTTGCGCCGTCAATATTAACCTTTCATCTCTTGGTTTGAATTCGCCTCTCCTTAACTATTCCTGCATTTGTTCCTGATCAACATGAGGTTCTTCCAGAAGTTTTCTATACTCGCAACTATATTTATACATTTTCCACATTTTTTGCCTTCTCATCTGGTCCTTCACCTTATATGTTTTCTTTTGTTTTTTTGGCACATTCAGTTGTTGCCTGGTTTTTATCCAGTTGTGGTTTGATTTCCATTCCTAATTGATACCGATATGCTTCTGCTAGCCTAAGCAGGGAAGTCATCTTAGATTTATTCTCCTCATGTTTCAAAACTTACACTACATTTGTGTCTTGTGAGGTCATCAGATATGTGTGGAGTCCCACGATTGCAGATCTGTACATGTAATCAATTTCAAGGAGGCCCATCCCTCTTTCAGAATGGGGAATATATAATCTTGGTATGCACTGATTTTTATAAATCATTTAGTGAGCATGAAGCATCCTTCTTGTTTTCCTATCTAATCAATCCAACACCTTTAGGGGCCAGTCAATCACTCCAAAACTGTAAGTTAGGACAGGAAGAGCAAATGGGTTTCTATCATGGATTTTGTTCGTAGATGTCAATGCTGTTTTCAGGATTAATTTAAGTCCTCTAAAGTACTCCTTACTAAGTTTTATTTGCATTTGTTCATGTTTTTTGTTGCTCCATCAATTCCCAAATATTTATGCACTCTCTCTTGCTCAAGTTCTTTTATATAACATTCTTGCCCCAAACTGATGTTTTCTTGGTGCTGCAGTTTTCCTGCTTTAAAGGTTGCATTTGCACATTTACCATGACCAAATGACATTCTTATATCATCTGAAAATGTTTTGATAACTTGCAGTTCATTGTTCACATGCATACATAAGCACTTCCCATATCATTTTTCCCATTTACACATAGGTTCATAGGAAGGTACTAGGCTATCTGCCCAAAGGCATTTATAAGCCTAGCTGGAATGTGTTGGCTTTCATCACCCCCTTAGATTAGTTCCCTGTGCCTCTGTCCAGCAAAGCCATTGAACTCTGCCTAATGTAGATTGGAATCTTGTTCCAGAGCATGGGAAGTCTCTGGGACAGGAGTCTATCCCTCCAGCACATCCTATTTATTGTTGTGGTGAGGTTTAGATCCTTAGAGCGTGTGGCTTGAGGGCATATGGTTTTCTTTAGGTGGAGCATGTCTATCAGTTCTGGGTTGGACATGGCCTTGTATGTCAGGCAGATATCACCTCTAAGTAGGCGGTATGCATCCGAGTACAGCTGGAGTTTCTTCAGTCGAGCTGCATACAGCATCTGTTTGAGGCCAGTGATCATCTTGGTGAGGTACTTCTGTGGTCTTTCCAGCTGTTACAGGTATCTTGTAAGGTAAATCTCAAATGGGGCATTGTACTCTATGATGGGTCTGATGAGTGATGCACAAAGGGGCACAATGACCTCTTTTGATCTGGATGCAAACCCTTTTGTGATTAGGTGGGCCACATAGAAATATTTACTAACTACTTTGGCAACGTGATTATCAAAGGAGAGGTTACTATCTACTTGAGTCCCCAGATCCCTTATTACGTCTTCCGTATTTAGGGGGCTGCCACCTATGTGGTAGTTTGTGGGTACTTTGTTTTTTCCAAAGGGGATGACTATGCACTTTTTGGCATTTAGCTTGAGGCCATGGTTTTGACACCAGGTATCTGTCTCAGTGAGACCCTTTTGGAGGATGTCTGTGTCAGCCAGAGAGTCAATCATAGTCCCTAGTTTGCAGTAGTCTGTGAACCTAGTCAGCCATAGTTCTTCTGTGCTTGCCTGTACCTCTGAGAAGTATATGCCAAACAGGATGGGTCCTAAGACTGAGCCCTGGGGAACGCCACTTGTAACCGGTTTAGAGTCAGACCTAGCTCCCGCAACTTTTACCATGTAGGTTCTGTCCATGAGCCAGTTGACAACCCATCTCGTGGCGTAGGGGTTTATGTTCAGGCTGGTGAACTTGTCTATATTACCTAAATGGGGAATGGTGTTGAAGGCCTTTGCGAGGTCTAGGTAGGCTGTGTGGACCACCTTTCCCTCATCTATAGCCTTGGTCTCAAAGAAGTCCACCAGGTTTAAGAGGCATGATCTGCTCTTAACAAAGCCAAACTGGGTAGGATCCAGTGTTTGAAGGTTCCCGATGTCTCTATTTATGAGATCCATAATGATGCGCTCCATAGCCTTGCAGACCAAGCTAGTCAGGCTTATAGGGCGATAGTTCCTGGGGTCTGTTGTGGCTCCACCTTTGTGGAGCGGAATAACCATTGCTGTGCACCACTCTACAGGCATGTAGCCTGTGGAGAGGCTGAGGTTGAACAGTGTGTTTAGGTGAGGGGTTAGTTCATCTTTGAGCTCGTGTAGGACACAGCCTGGGACACCGTCCGGTCCCATTAATGCTGTGTTTTTGGCTTTGGAGAGGGCTGTTTTAACCTGAGTATATGTGATTTCAGGGGCGCTACATTCTTCTGGCATGGTTATGGGCCCTTTTGGGGGTGAGAGGGGGGTGAAGTTTGCACTGAAATTGTCTGCCAGGATGTCGGTGATATCGGTCGGTTCAGTGTATCTTGTGCCATTCTGCACTATCTCCGAGCAGATCTGAGAATTGCCACTTAGATTTTTGACATAACTAAAGAATGCCTTGTGGTTATCTTTGGAGTCCTTGGCAATTTTACTTTTGAAGCTAGCCTTGGATGATTTTATGAGGGATCGTAGTTTCTTGCTGATACTGATCAGAGATGTCTTCCCTTCTTAGGATTTTACTCTTTTCTGTACTAGTTTCCTCCTTCTATTGTATAGCTTGTTTATGGCAGGGGTCCACCAGACTGGTTTCTTTTTCTTGGTGGAGTGAGTCTTGGTTTTGCTTGGAATAGCATGATCCATGCATTCTTGTAGGTGCCCGTAGAGTGCATTAGTAAAGGATTTTGCAGCTTGGACAGCGTTATTCTTTGGCATGGGGGCTTTGAAACTTTCCACCTCGGTCTTAAGTAACGTGAAGTTTGCTTTTGAAAAGTTTTTCATGGTGGTTTCTTTGAACATGGGGTGGGGGCAGAATGTGGATATCCAGAGGGATTAGTTTATGGTCAGATATAACCAGCAAGGGGTTGAACTCCGGTGTGGAACACCGGTCGCCCATGTTGGTGATGACCAGGTCCAATATGTTATCACTTCTGGTGGGGGTGTTGACCAATTGATCCAGGACATTTGAGTTTATAAATTTTAGGAAATGTTGGGCAAGGGAGTTAGTACTTGAGTAGTTCTCCCAGTTAATGTTTGGGTAATTGAAATCGCCCAATATCAGGGTGTTTGGCAGGACCTTTATGTTTTCCAGTGTTTCCAGAAATGCAGAATGGGGGTCCTGGGACATGGCAGGTGATCTGCAGTAAGCTACAATTTGAACTGCAGCTTTGCCCATTGTTAGTTGCACGTGGATGATCTCTGAAGCATCATGTTGTGCCACTAACCTGGAGGTGTGGGTATCCTTGATGAATATGGACACGCCCCTGCCTTTTGTATTTCGGTCTGGGTTTTGTGGTCAAAATGTATGGTATGGGTTGTAGCCTAGTAGTGCTGGGGTGCTCTCTGGAGCCTTAAACCAGGTTTCTGTTACTGCACATATATCGATTTTCTCCATACTGAGGAGAGCCTTGAGTGTGTGCATTTTGAGGTTTAGACTTCTGGCATTGAGTAGCATTACCCTCAGTTTTTTGGTTACTTGTGTTATTTATGGCGGTGGGCTTGTCTTTTGAGCCTTGCCTAAAAAAGGCACTATGGGGGTGGCAAGACCCTTGGCCAGTATTCAAAAGCCTAAGGGTGACAGGTGCAAGCCTTCTCTAGCGAAGCAGCATGGCTTGTCGAGCATGTCATCCCAGGCTGACAGACACTGGATCCCCTTCAAATGACATCAGAAGCCTAGCCAATTGTTGAAATTGATAATTTTTTCTTTATACCGTGGTATCATTCTTGGTGAGGGCAGGATGCTACTCAGGGTTAAGGTCATACTGGCCTGGGCTACATGATCAGAGAGCTCTTCCATGTCTCTTTTAATGTAGTCCATGGAGGTACAGCTCAGGTCATTCACACCAACATGGACACTGACAGAGTCATATTTTACTTGTTCTGGAGTGACTTGAGTGCTTGTGTTATGTGGCGGACCCTGGTACCCGACAGGCAGCTAACAGTAACCTTCTCCTTGTTCAGCCTAGTGAGTGGAATGTCAGTGTGCCTGACTATAGAGTCACCTATTACTAGTGTGTTGGGTATGTTATTTTGCCTTAAGGGCTGTGATTGCATGGCACACTGGTTTTGTGAAGTATGTGTTTCATGGTTTGTGTTGGGGGGTGGAGGTTGCTCGGATGTCTGCTTTGGAGGTCTCTGTTGCTTTTGCAGATTTTTATTCAGAGCCTCCGAGTATGTTTCCGTGTATTTATGTGTGTTTTTTGCCGGTGCTGGTTTCATAGGTCTATGTGAGACTGGTGATGTGATGCAAGTAATTCCCTTCTCCTTTGACTATCTGGTCCAGTCTTGGGTTGAGAGAGCCTAGCCTCCAGTTTGGCTGTATAATTGCTTCTCTCGCATGTATTAGTGTTTGGTGGTAGGAGGAGCAGGTTGTCTGTGAACATGAGGCAGTTGTAGCATTGCCTCAAAATGCCCAGATTCACCAGTTGGACCAGAGAGTACACCTGAAACTGCTCTTTGGACATGCCTGAATAGGTACAGTGAACTGTTTTACTGATTGGCTGGTAAGGTCGAACAGAGAGCCTTGTTCTCATGTACACATAAGCACTTCTTATATCATTATATCATTGTTCCCATGTACTCATAAGCACTTCCCATATCATTGTACAAATAAACACTTCCCATAACATTATTCACACACACACACACACACACACACACACACATATATATATATATATATATATATATATATATATATATATATATATATATATATATATATATAAGCATGTTCAGCACATTGTGTTTTATTTCAACAAAGATTTAAAAAAATGAAATTGTTTAAAGTAAAACTGGAATACTGTCTAACATGGTTATGAATTTATTGTGTGTATTATCTCTTTGTCCCTCCTCCCCTTTTGTCTCTGTTTTTAGTTTAATTTTGTGTGCTTATGTCCTTCGTTACTTTCTTTCTGTCCCATTTATGTTCATTTTTTTACAGATCCAAAATCCGCTGGAGCAGCTCAGCTGCATGCCTCCCAGGTTGGGGAGCATTCACCTGCTGCCATCCAGAAATGTCCTCAGAGGGTTAGGATGGTAGCACCATGCCTGACTCTGACATGATGGAGCATGGTAGATGAGTTGGCATAATGGTTAAGGTCTCGCCTTTCATGCACAAGTACAAGGTTTGATACTGACCTCCAGCCATTGCCTGTTTGGAATCTGCATGCTCTCTCTCTGTTCCTCCTACCTCTGAAAAGCATGCTGAGTGTTTCTATCTGAAACTCATGAATGAATGGAGCTGTAGGCAGCAGCACAGACTCAACACGGTACCCTATAGGTGGAAGAGTTGTATAGACCAAGAACTTTGGGCATCTTTTGTAGTGCACAGTATCCTCAAAATATGACAACAAGGATCACAGAATGAATGGTTTGGCAGGGCTAGTCACTTGACAGTGTAAAATATGGTTTTAGGTAATTCAGTCATTTTGACTAATATCACCAAATGGGTATGTGTATTTGTCTGTGATAACTGTGACCCAGCCTACTCCAATTTACACCAGGGACCCATGCTAATGGTGGAAGCAATGTATGTGCATATATTGGCCAGTGTGTGCCTACCATAAAGCCCAGCAGCTCTGGGTAAATAAGCTACTGGCTGGCTGGCATCAAGTTTCTCAGAGTGGGTTACCTGGGATAGCTCTGTTGAGTGAAAGCTGGACATAAAACCAATCAACCTGCCAAATGAGGTAAAAATTGCTATACTCAATGTAGGTTCACTGACAGTATGGATAGTGGAAGTGGATGGCATGATGGTATGGAGGAGGCTGGACATCATGTGTATCCAAGAGACAAGATAGAATGGCAATGCAACAAAGCCATTTGGCTTGAGATCCAGAGTCTACTACTCAGGACGAAGACAGGCTAGAAATGGTGTGGGATTTCTGGAGAGAGAGAGGCTTCAGAAGAAAGTCAGGGATGTCATCTGACAGATTACAATCAGACTTCAGTTTTATGATAACACAGTATTCATAATTTCAGCCTATGCCCCACAGCAGGATTGTGATACTGAAGAGAAGACTACATTCATACAGCAGTTGCAGGACCTACTAGATATTAGTTCTGATAATAGGTGACCTGAATACACATATTGAGACAGACAGAACAGGATATGAGGACTGAATGGGTCCACATGGGTGAGGCAACAGGAACAAAGAAGGAGAGGCCATTCTAGACTTCTGTCTAGCAAATGGCTTGATAATAGCCAATACATGGTTCAGAAAGAGAGAGTCATAAGATCACATACAAGAGTGACCAACATGCAACTCAGGTAAACTTCCTCCTAGTAAAGAAAGGGTGCTGGGACAGAATCAGTGATTGCAAAGTAATTCCCAGTGAAACAGTCTGACCACATCATAAACCACTGGTTGTCAAAATCAGCTGCAAGCAGTGGTCAGAGAAGGCTCTAAGTTCAACAGAGACCAGACTGAAGACCTGGAAGTTGACTGGAAAGAAAGTATAACAGTTCAAGGAATTACTCAGGGGTCTAGCACCCCAAGAAGAGGAGGAAATAGGTGGAGTTGAAGAAAAATGGCATCACCTCAAAACAGCATGTTTTAAGACTACTGTGGCAAAGCCAGGTATGGAAATAGCTGATGGTGGAATGCATAAGTCCAGGAAGTCATCAAAAGAAAGGAGTGCAGGAAAAGTGGGAGATAGAAAAAAAATGACCAGACTAGGAAGGAATACTGACTGGCTAACAAAGAGACTAATAAAGGAGTCGAAATAGAAAAAAAAAACAGGCAACAGAGGAACTGTACCAGCTTCTGGAAAGTGACTCAGTGGGTGATACAAAGGAACCCTATCAGGATGCAAGGCAAAGACAGAAAGATAAAGAAGATGCCAGCAATAGCCTGCTCATCAGTCCACAGCACATCAAAGGCAGATTAAAGGAGTACTTCCAGTAGTTTCTGAATGCTGAAGCTGTGCTGCCCCAGACACAGCCTATGGTGAGTGAAGAGGAGGCATACCTCTCAACCTAGAAACATCAAAAATCTGGACAAGGCCCATGAAAAATAGGTACAAATCTGTATGCTGATTAACATCTAATTTGCATATATTATTATGTAACCCCACCCACTTCAGTGGAATTCTGGGATACCAATGTTCAAATGCAAACTGAAGAACAGACAACCAAAAATATGGCACCAGAGTCCCCCTGCAGCCATTCCAATGTCCCATTACCTGGCTATTTCGCCCCATTTACCATAAACACTAATGCGTGCATACTGCTTTACTAATACAATGATTATTTGGATTTTATTTTTACATTTTATATATTGAAGAAGGGACTGATCACCAGAATAAAAGGACTGCATTCATACAAAAACAGAGTGGGAACTGGAAAAGGATATTTCTGAGGAGATAGGAGCCAAGGGAATGAATGGATAAACTAAAAGAATGGAAAGCAAAGGAAAGAGAATACGGATAAATGCAACAATGAAAGTGGGTGACTGCATTAACAGAAAGAAGCAGCAAGAAAAGACAGAAGTAAAAATAACTGTGGAGGACCGGAGTATGAAAGGAATGGTACAAAGAGAATGGCAGTGTGTAGATGTAGAATAAATATTCACTGCTTTAGCAAAAACAAGGTAAGCGCTTATTACTAAGTAGCAACTAAAGTACATTTATACAAACAACTAACACAAGATGTGTGTTGAGTATGAGTGTGTATATATTCCTCATTGTAACAAAACACTTCTCCAATCCATAGCCATTTAGTATTTCTTCCCTACTTACCAGCTCATCTGAAACTGCACCTCAGTTGCTTATTTTGTGAAAAACTTTGCTGGTTGTCATTTGCTGCTATAGTGAGGCACATAATGCAATAATGCCCTCCCCACCCAGGTTGTGAGTCAGTCTATTTCTGCACAACTTCTGCCCACTTACTGCCCTACTCCCACTTACTGCCCTACTCCCACTTACTGCCCTACTCATTGCCTTTATCATGTAGCCAGTATGTATTCTAAGAATACCTTCAGGATGTCTGGTTTGTATTTAAAAATACTGATGCCATTTACAGTTACAGGTCTATACCTATACTGGAGAATCAAATTATTGGTGTGAGTAACCATGGGAGCATACTGAGCATTCACTATGCAACCTGTTTCTTTCAATAAGCAACAGTACTTGTGAAGGCTTCCCCTAGTGTTTTTCTTCCTCTCATTTAGTCTTCCTTCCTCTCATTCAGTCTTCCTTGTGTTTCCATGGGGCCCTAGCCTGATATATTTTATTATAGATGCTCCATATTGCCTCTTTGATGCCTTTTTTGTCATAGGTTCATAGGTTCATAGGTTGGTACTAGGCTATCGGCCCTAGGGCCTATGCAAGCCTAGCCATAACAATTCCCTGGATATTTCTTCCCACAATATTTACTTCTCTAGGCCCCTGTCTAGCAGGGTGACTGACATGATCCCCGGGGTGAATTTCCTATCTCCCATCCAATCATCAAGGTTCCTTTTGAAGAGGGCCAAAGAGGTGCTCTGCTTGATATGTATGGGCAGTTTATTCCAGAGTGTTTTGTTCATTGTGATGACAAGGTTTAGATCCCTGGAGCGTGTGGCTCTGAGGGATTGGGATTTCTTTAAGTGGAGCATGTCCAACAGCTCAGGGTTTGACATGGCCTTGTATGTTAAGCAGAGATCGCCTCTGAGTAGACGATATGCCACAGAGTATAGAGTTTTTTTTAGACGGTCAGTATATGGCATCTGCTTTAGGCCTGTGATTCTTTTAGTGAGGTATTTATGTGGCCTTTCAAGCTGTTGAAGATGTCTTGTGAGGTACATACCAAACAGGGCATTATACTCTATAATGGGTCTAATGAGGGATGAGTACAGTGGGACAATGACCTCCTTTTTTTCTGGATGAAAAGCCCTTAGTGATGAGGTGTGCCACATAGAAGGATTTCCTGACTGTTGTGGCAATGTGGTTACAGAAAGTGAGACCACTGTCCACCTGTGTCCCTAAGTCTCTCATCAGACTTTCGATGTTTAGTGCCCTGCCACCTATGTGGTAATTCATGGGTACATGTTTTTTTCCAAAGGGGATAACTTTACATTTCTTGGCATTAAGCTTGAGCCCATGGCTCTCGCACCAGGCATCTGTTTCTGTAAGGCCCTTTTGTAGAATAGCCACATCATTTGGGGATTCAATAATGGCTCCCAGTTTGCAGTCATCTGCAAACTTTGTTAGCCAGAGTCCCTTAGTGTTGGCCTGTACTTCAGAGAAGTAGATGCCAAACAAGAGTGGTCCCAGGACTGAACCCTGAGGTACTCCACTTGTCACTTGTCTGGAGCTGGATTTGGAGTCGGCTACTTTTACTGTCTGGGTTCTGTCAGTAAGCCAGTTAGCAACCCATCGAGTGACATAGGGATTTATGCCCAGCTTAATAAGTTTATCTATGATTCCAGAGTGGGGGATGGTGTCAAAGGCCTTGGCAAGGTCCAGATAGGCTGTGTGGACCACCTTACCCTCATCCACGGCTCTGGAGAGTTCACTGCACTGGCATTCCCTCTCAGCCCTTCTATACTCTAGCTCTGCTTTCTCTTGTGCAGCTTTCATGCCAAAAGCCTTCCCAATTTCCCCCCCATGTACCCATCACTATAATACCAGTCCCTTCTCTGCTACTTTAGTTTCTCTCTCCATTGTTTGTCTTTATATTTTGTTCCCTCATAAGTACTTCCGATCATTCCATCTCCTGCCTTCTCTAAAATACATCAAATGAAATCTGTCCTTTCCAGGCACATTTAACAGCAGCCAATCATGTGCCTGCCTTTCCTATTTCCTTTATTGAATTCAGCCCCAGCACCTCCCTCCTGCAACATACTTTCACCCTTTATTCTTCTTTCTCCGCCATTTCAAAACCGAGTTTCAACTTCCACCATTTTGCATCTCCTCCATCTTCCTTTATTTTAACCTACAGCCTCACTAAAGCATGATTCAACAGATTCCTATCTCATATTTCCAGTTTCTTAACCATACATGTTATTTCCCCAATAAGAATTTACCTATCTAATCTACCTCCCTGTTTTTATTCCCATCTAGACAGAGAGAGAGAGAGAGAGAGAAACAGAGAGAATATTTCCTCTATAATTTCTCCATCCTCCTCCATATATCCCCCCATCCCTCATTAGGGAGGGTGGCCTAATGGTTAAGGTGTTTGCCTTCCAAACACAAGGTGCAAGGTTTGAGCCCCACAAGAGATAATTGGCTAGGTTTAAAATGGCTTGCAAATGCAGCTTAGTACTAATCTATGAACCTATTGTCTCAACATTGCAATGTCTTTAATTTTGTTGGGAGGGTAGCCTAATGGTTAAGGTATTTGCCTTACAAACACAAGGTGCAGTGTTTGAGTCTCACAAGGGATAATTGGCAAGGCTTAAAATGACTCGCAAGAGCAGTTAACCTCGTACTAATCGAATCTAATCATTCTCCCATCCTGTCACTGCTTTCTGTGCTTTCCTGTTCTTCTCTTTACTTCCTTATTTTTTTTATCCCACAGGGAATCTACAGTCAGATTGAAATCCCCTCCAATGATTTCAAACTAATCTCTCCTAGCAGTTCTAAATCTTACCTCATGAAATTCCACGAAGAACTGGGAGAATCATCACTAGGACTGCAAATGTAACAAATCTTTCATTTCTTCCCAAAATTCTCTGTTCACACTATTACCCATCTCCCAGTGGAATTTTTTGGAACATTACAAACTTTTGCTCATAAACTTTTCCTAACCAGAATCATTGCAGTCCATGTCCTTCTACCTGTCATGGTACTATATCCATAAATAGACTATTGTTTCCCTAGCTTCCATGCTTTCTTTTGTTTCACCTTTGTTTATTGAAATAACATCACATCTCTACTTTTTCTATTCAGTCTCTTAATTAACGTTTTCCCTTTTTATTGGATATCCCATTCATCCTGCATTTTATGTAAGTACTTTCAGAAGTCTCTCCTGTATACCACCCTTGCCCTCCTCCAGAAAATACTTGTTCTATAGACTTACCTCTCATCTTCTCTTCCTGAGCTGAATCTAATCAGATTTTTGACATCCCCTGACTCTATAGCCAGCAAACAAAATCTCCTTTCCACACAAGGTGAGGTCTGCCTGCATCCTACATGGAATTATACTATTCACCATTTTTTTGTTCATAACTCCAATTCCCAAAAATGAGTTACTAATTTGTAAAATAAAATGCACACAATTCTTTCAGCCCCAGACTTACTTTCTCAGCAAAAATAAGTTTGCTCAGGCAGTAACAGCAGATAAGATACACTGGCACAGCAGATAAAATAAAATCAGGCTTTCATACACATAGTTCCCACTTCCCACCCAAAACTGTGTGCATAAAAGTCCGATTTTATTTTATCTGCTGTGCTGGTTCTCGGACTTGCAGCACAGGCTAGCAGATAAAAAATACACACATTGGCCCAGCCCCAGCAGCTTAATTAAATTGCAAACAAAATCACAATTACACAGTTCTTTTGGCCTCGGACTTAAATTCATAGCAAAACTATTCTTGGACTAGCAGCACAGCTGACAAACACACACACACATACACTCACACACACACACACACACACACACACACACACACACACACACACACACACACACACACACACACACGCGCACACCACTTATCTCTAAATAAAAGGCAAGTGAGCTTGTTCATTAATAAACTCCCCACATTCCTCGTAACTCAAATCTCCAAGCTTCTTCTTTAAACTGAACATAGGTACACAGCGAGCTTCTTGTAAATAAAATCCCCCTTCTTCATTACATCCGTTCACAGCGAGCTTCTTGGAAATAAAATCCCCACACTCCTCGAGTCACATAAAACCTTTCCAGCTCTGGTAACTCCCGCTTGCAAAAGCATTTGAACCAGAGCTGGAAATATGTGCTACGTACGTGCATGGAGCATTCCGACAGGCTGGTGGTGCTGATGTCATCGCGTACGTGATGACGTCAGCACATGAAGCGGGAAAGTTAAAAACATGAAAATAAAATTGTGAATAAATCGGAAATTAAGGGGTGCCACTCGGGAATCGTGGCACCCCATTATTTGGACCCAAAAACTCAGTAAAAACCAAGGAATTCGGGACAGTTGAGAGGTATGAGAGGAGGAGCTAGAAGAAGTAAGAACAGCACTAAGGAAGATGAAGTCAGAGAAACCAGCAGGTTCAGATGAGGTCACAGCAGATGTAATAAAGATGCTGGGTGACATACAGAAGGAATGGCTCCTGGGGATACTCATAGCTGTGTGGAGAGAAAGGCACATCCCAGATGACTGTAGAATAAGTATACTTGTGGTAGTGTACAAGAACAAAGGGGACATCCACAACTATGGGCAGTACAGAGGCATTAAACTCCTGTTACATTTCAAGAAAATTCTGGAGAGGGTAATTAATAAACCGATACACAGAGTAGTAGAAAGTAAGATGAGAGATAAGCATGTGGGATTCAGATCAGGATGTAGCACAACTAACCCAATGTTTGCAATGAGACAGATAGTTGCGAAGAAGCTAGAGATGAGGAAAGAGTCCAATTGGGCATTTTTAGACTTGGAGAAAGCATATGACAAGGTTCCAAAAAAGCTGATTTGGTCAGTCCTATGGTGGTTCAAAGTTCCAGAAACATTGGTAGAATTAGTGCAGGCTATGTACAAGGACCCAATGACTCAAGTACAAACAGTGTTTGGTGTCAGAGAGAGATTCCCAGTGGGAGTGGATGTGCATCAAAGTTCAGTTCTTAGCCCATTGCTGTTCATTCTGATGATGGATTACATTAGCAAACAGGTCGGAGTGGACAGATCAACAAAGTTGTATGTAGATGATGTGGCACTACCTGCAGACTCTGAGTAAGAACTTTAGCGAAGGATAGGGGAATGGAATGCAAAACTGAAGGCACGTGAAATGAAACTAAGTACAGTTAAGACAGTGGTAATCGCAGCAAAGTTGGAAAATCAGAAGAAGCTGAGAACTGAGATAGAAGGGAAGATAGTAGAAGAGGTTAACAGCTTCAAGTATCGGGGGGGGTTGAGGAAAAGGGAAGTCTGAATGAAGAGATCAAAGCCAGAATCAGAGGGGCTGCAGCCAACTGCACAGAGCATCAGGGGTAGTGTATGACAGAAAAATGCCAAAGAAGCTGAAAAGTAAGGTAAACAAAATTGTGGTGCAACAAATACTACTGTATCGTACAGAAACCTGGGCACTAAAGACAGAGCAGATGAGGAAGCTAGAGATCACGGAGTGCCGAGACAGGTAGTAGGATGCACACTGTCGGACAGATGAAGAAATGACGACATAAGAGCAGAAGCCAAAGTAGCTCCAACTGCAGAAAAGATCAATGAGTGCAGATTACAGTAGTTAAGGCGTATGTGCAGTAAAGCAAACGACAGTCTGGGAAAGAAGATTTAGGACAGACAGGAAGAAAGCAAGAGGAAAAACGTGCATCCAGCAAAGAGGTGGATGGATTGTGTGAGGGACGATCTGTAACAGTAAGGCATGAGTGCCAAAGAAGTCAGGAGTGTGGTTTTGGATCAGGAGAGATGGTGACAGTTAACATATGATACCCTGACCCCATATCGAAAATGGGAAAAAGGGAGTTAATGATGATGATGATGGTGGTAGAGCAGGTCATGGACTGATGACTTCAGCCATTCGAGGTATCTCTTCAGAATATGACATTCTCACTGCCCCAGTTAGCAATGACCACCATGCTGCTACAGGTCCCTGCCCCTAAATATTGAGGTCTTCCACTCCAACACCATCTGGCAGTGGAAACAACTGAGGCATTGCAGACAGGAGACTCTTATTAGGCTCCTGTCATTATCATCACTTCCTTCCTCTAGCTTCTCTCCTACACCCTGTTATCTACTACCCTCTTATAAAAAAAGGTAGGGGGACTATCCCCTAATAAAAACATAGTACCCCTTCTCTCTCATCTACTCCATCACAGTCCTCTTGATGTGTTCCTGCTGAGTCTTCCTTTTTTGAACTTACCTATTTCTCCTTTTCATTCTTTAAGTCAATTAACAGGGCGTCCACATAAGGATACCTCTGTATAAAACATAACAAACCCTTTATTTTAAAAAAATATATTAATAGTAAAAGCTGTGCAGACTGCTGCTTGCCTTAAATCTTTCAAGCATGACATTTGCATAGCCTCATTCATCACAATATCCAAATACATAAGAAGCCTATAGCTTTCATGTAGTCCTTTGTATATAATTAATGCCTATCTTTAGGTACTTTACATATTCGCAGGCAGCAGATCTGTTTTTCAAAACACCTTTGCATTTCTTTAATCAGTGTGGATAACTTGTGCTAGGTTTATTTGCATATACATTTAGTGGCACTCTTAGCGGTTAACCACTAAGTATCTACAAAATCCCAGACTATGAATACCATCCATAGTATCAGCAAGATAAGTAGAGATGATGCAATTAAAAACAAAGCAAGATGTTAGCTGGTGACATTAATTTTGCAACAGATGTGGTTACAGCCACAGGGGCAGAGTTTGATCATAAATTAATTGAGCATGTAGGTCTTGTAGCGATTTAAACGATTTTTCTAAAACGTGTAAAGCAAATGTACAAAGAAATGGGGCAAAATGTAAAGTCCTACAAATAAGTGATGAAAATGAAACAACAAGCATACCAGAAAAGGGTACAAGTTAGAAAGCAATTTGCTGGATCTGCTGCTGAGTGTGAAGTGGGTACAGTACAAAGATGTTGGGAGTGAATGAATGTTGGGAAAAATAAAATCAATTGACTGAAAATCTTTGTATTAATGGTAAACACAGTGTGCCAAAAGTTGACACAAGAGCTGGGAGTAGCATCTTAAATGAGAGTTTATATAAGGATCTGAGTTTACAGGCAATTCAGACTCTTCTCTTTTTATACTGCTGACTTATTCTGGGCACAAACTGTAACCTAAATGCAAATAGTGCTTAGCCGCATATATAAAAGTAAAATGTACATGCTTTGTTTTCAGACTGTGATTCTATTGCAGGCTAATATACTAGGTAGAATTTTGTCTGAACAACTGGGCATGATAAAGCACATCCATGGTGTACAGGCATGGTTAGAAAATCATACAGAGAGCCAATCACATACTCACAAAGTAGTTAGCTCACATACTTGCTAAGACGTTGATATGCATAGTAGCAGAGAATCAGTTCACACAACCACAGAGGGAATTATTTGCCCAAATGTGCAGGCCTGCAAAAGAGTGATGCAGACAGAAAGGGAAATTTATGCAGGTATTTATAAAGTAATTTCTGGTAAATATCCTGATTAATACCATGATTTGTGGTGTACAGAGATAACGTCCTGATTGTGACTAATGCAATCACAATTTAAATAGTGGTTTGAGTCCTGGAAAAGCTGGTTAGATGAGGGTGAGAATAAATGGTCAAAACTTGCTTGCCTATCCAAGGGGAAAGTAAGTAATGGTCCAGGCTGATGCCTGTCACCAGCAAGAAAAAACATGCAAGCAATGAAGATGCAGCCAGAATTGGGGATGTGGGCTTGACATTTCCAAGCAAGTGATGGTAGCTCTCATTCTGAGTATGGAAACATGCATCTATAGAAGGGAGCATAGGAGGCCGTTGTGATGACATCAGCTTTAAAGTCAGCTAAGGTGGTAAGGTTAGGGTCTAAATAGTAAAATGCATCCATAACCTTCCTATAAAGTGAAGTGGACTTTAGAGGTGGAGGAGGAATGCTATAGTGGCTCCCTAGCCTAGGGACAGTTAGCGTCTGTCCTGAATCACAGAATGCTGCAGTCCAGAGAAGATAAAACCTAACCTTCATGTCATTGTCATTAGGAAAATAATACTCTCACCACTATAATGAGGTGAAAAGATGGAATGAAGGCAATGAAATACTCGTCCATGGCTGTCTGGATGATGACCTCTTTCAGTCAGCTCACACTTGGTGTGGATTGATCTCCCTGCTTTGAGAATGAATGGACTAAGGACCTACAGGAGTGAGCTGATGGTTAGCAACCACAGACAGAAAAAGCAATAAAATAACAAAACTGATTGCTTTACCTAGTTAAGATGTATTACATGACAGCAGAGCATAAATCTGAATCCAGTGATAGCATATGTTATTCATACTCCATGAAGAGTACTTGAGCACCTGTAGTGTGAGACAATGAAATGAGCAAGTACTTAAAAGAATGGAGCAGATGGAAATAACTAGTAATACAAACTAAGAATATTCACTGACTCACAGGACTTAAGCACAGTGATTAAAAGAAAACACTACCCACTAAAGACTGTGGAAGTAGCCCTGCAACAATGCCAGAAGAATTTTGTTTCAATGCTTTATGATAACCATTGGTTCTAGAAGCTAAAGCCTGACTTTGACATCTCCAATAACGCATCTTCAACACACTCCTTGTCATGATAGCAATTCCTAAAAATATCAGCAGCATTGAATTTCTTTCAAATAGCAGTAGTGCTGATATTATAAGTTCCTTATGGAGTCATGAATATAATCGTTAACATCTTTATCTAGGGTGAATCATAACCAGAATACAAGCAAAGATTGTATAAGTTGCTCTAGAGACTCAAGAAGAAGATAAAACACAATGCCAAGGCATGGCAGATTTATGTTAACATTGCTAAATATATAGAACATGTGCTGACGGAAAAAAGTATAAAACTGGACTTTGAGAAAGTCAGATCTGCAGTTGAAATGGATAGACCAGAAGACAAACCTGCAGTACATAGATTTCTTGGAATGGTGCAGTACTTAAAATGTGTCACTATCAATGAGCTATCTCTGAGACAACTGTTAGAAGAAATACTGACTGGTGTTTGGAGGATGAACAGGAATGGTTTTGCTGTGTTAAACAAACTGGTAATAGAAGTGCCACCACTCAAATAGTATGATGTAAAAAAACAATCATGATCTAAATAGATGCCTCATTAAAGCAATTAACTAAAGAGATGTGAGTGTGCAAGCTAAAAAGGGAAGACAGAATGAGAATATACTGGAACAGTAAAAGGAATAAGAAACGGAACTTTGAGACAAGGAGAAAGTATGGGGCAAAGGAAATTGGGATGAGACATAAGACAAATAAGCAAGAGGTACAAAGGAAGTATGGATGGCGTAGCCAAAATCAAGCCCTCATGCCCTAGAAGCATCAGAAGAACTCCCCAACATTTAGTTTTGAAGAGGCTATTCCAGAAAGAATTATTTTACAGAAATGTACAAAAGAAAAATAAAGAATCTGAATATTTATTGATACAAATTTCTTACACAATTAAGGGAACTGCTGTGAAGAACCTTTTCAGCTACTACCCAGTGCAGGTGGCAATGCAAACAAAAATGAATAAAAATATAAGCTTTAAACATTGAGGTGTAAAAGGCAAGTAACTGAACATACAAACATACTACACTAGGTTTACAAATCAAATGCCATGTTTCTTCAGTTCATTACATTTCACTCATAAGAGCTGTGATAAAAGTGGTTTATGATGTAGTAGCAGCAAACAGTGGAAGTAAATATAGTCATCCAACAAGACTTGAGCAAGACTTAACTGTGTGAAACAGTGTTGATGAACTGAACAAGTGGTAGCTAATGATTACTTGGACTTCTCTAGCTCTGAAGAATGAATTATACTGTCCTTTGTAACTATGAGTGCAGAGTTGTTTCTTTCCTTTGTAATAGCAGACCTAAGACAAACTGGAAACGTTTCCATAGTTTCTAAACTTTTACTGTCTTCTGAATATCTGAACTGCTGGACATTTTACCTGATTTCTGTATTCAGTCTTCTGAATATCTCAGCTCATTTTTGTTTATTGGAACTCCTAGATCTTTAAACTAACTTTTGCACTCAGTCTCCCAAGTAAATAAAGTGAACTGACTTTTGTCTAGAAATACCTCTCACACTACAAAAACTCTGTAAATTTACTACAAGTTGTACACACCTCTTTAAGCTTGGTTTCCAAGCTTTGTACCATCTAAACAAGATCTGTTTTTGTTCCAAATGTTCGCACATTGTCTTAGTACATTTCTTCCTTATCAGTGCTTTGGCCTGAAGGTTATTTCACTGAGCTCATTTGCATCCTTCACTGAAACATTCCTTTGTATTGAAATTCCATTTATTGAAACTACATGTTTTTCTTCTTCTTTTGGCTTTTCCCGGTTATTAGGGGTCACCACAGCGGATCACCTGTCCGTTCATGATTGGCAGTGGAGTTTTACGGTGTCGAGTTGCCAGCCCGGTGCCCAACCTTCCACAGAAAGCACGCACACACGCACTCACACCTAGGGCCAATTTAGACTCTCCAATCCACCTACAGTATGTCTTTGGGATGTGGGAGGAAACTGGAGCACCTGGAGGAAACCCATGTGACCACAGGGAGGACATGCAGACTTGGCACAGAAGGCACCACAGCTGAAGATCGAACCGGAGAACCTCTTGCTGTGAGGCAGCAATGCTAACTGTTGCACCACTGTGGCCGCTGTGAGGCAGCAATGCTAACTGCTGCACTATTGTGGCCGCCCAATTTACTGAAACTACATATAAAAAATGAAATATAAAATGAAAATATAGGCCTGCTTTAATATGGCTGCATTTCTAGGCTTATGCAAAGAGAATACTGTGCTTATGTAGGATTTATTCTGGCAAAACTATATTTATGTCAGCCCTAATCTTACAAGAAGCAACTCTACTTTAGCAGTGGCAGATACCACTAAACCTTTTTCACTGTTGTGCAGTGATACTCTCTATTGTTTGAAAGCTTTACAAATCAAATTATTTTATTTTCAGTAGCCTGCAGCATGGAAGAGCTGATTGTTGGATTTAGAGCAGTAACAGGTAATGTGTACTCAAGTTTAGGAATGGGGACATTGACAACAGTTGGTCAGAAGGCCTTCCTAGTAAGTAGATTAGACATAGAGTACACCACCTTTAGCCATCTAAGTATTATATTAACCTGTATATTGGCATGTGTAATGAAAGGGGGATCAAGCTACATGCCAAGATATCATTGAGAAGTGGCAAATATAAAAGGATTGTGTGAAGGATCAATAAAGAGAGGAGGGCAAGCTTTTAGCTTTTGTGGAATAGGTTCATAGGTAGATACTAGGCTATCTGCCTGAAGGCATTTATAAGCCTAGCTGGAGTTGTGTTGGCTTTCGCCACCCCCTTAGATTAGTTCCCTGTGCCTCTGTCTAGCAGAGCCATTGAAGTGATCCCCGGGGTAAACTTTCTATTTCCCATTCGCTCGTCAAGGTTTCTCTTGAAGAGTGTTAGTTTGGAGCTCTGCCTAATGTAGATTGGAATCTTGTTCCAGAGCATGGGAAGTCTCTGGGACAGGAATCTATCCTACCAGCACGTCCTATTTATTGTTGTGGTGAGGTTTAGATCCCTAGAGCATGTGGCTCAAGGGCATATGGTTTTCTTTAGGTGGAGCATGTCCATCAATTCTGGGTTGGACATGGCCTTGTATGTCAGGCATAGATCACCTCTGAGTAGGTGGTATGCAACAGAGTACAGCTGGAGTTTCTTCAGTCGAGCTGCATAGGTCATCTGTTTGAGGCCAGTGATCCTCTTGGTGAGGTACTTCTGTGGTCTTTCCAGCTGTTCAGGTGTCTTGTAAGGTACATCCCAAATGGGGCGTTGTACTCTATGATGGGTCTGATGAGTGATGCATAGAGAGGCGCAATGACCCTCTTTTGATCTGGATGCAAACCCTTTTGTGATTAGGTGGGCCACATAGAAAGATTTTCTAACCACTTTGGCAATGTGATTATCAAAGGAGAGATCACTATCTACTTTGGTCCCCAGATCCCTTATTACGGCTACCACCTATGTGGTAGTTTGTGGGTATTTTGTTTTTTCCAAAGGGGATGACTATGCACTTTTTGGCATTTAGCTTGAGGCCATGGTTTTGACACCAGGTATCTGTCTCAGTGAGACCCCTTTTGGAGGATGTCTGTGTCAGCCGGAGAGTCAATTGTAGCCCCTAGTTTGCAGTTGTCTGTGAACCTAGTCAGCCATAGACCTCCTGTGCTTGCCTGTACCTCTGAGAAGTATATGCCGAACAGGAAGGGTTCTAGGACTGAGCCCTGGGGAATGCCACTTGTAACCGGTTTAGAGTCAGACCTAGCTCCACAACTCTTACCATGTGGGTTCTGTCCATGAGCCAGTTTGCAACCCATCTCATGACGTAGGGGTTTATGTTCAGGCTGGTGAGCTTGTCTATAATACCAGAATGGGGAATGGTGTTGAAGGCCTTTGTGAGGTCTAGCTAGGCTGTGTGGACAACCTTTCCCTCATCTATAGTCTTGGTAACTGTCTCAAAGAAGTTTGCCAGGTTTAGGAGGCATGATCTGACCTTAACAAAGCCAAACTGGGTAGGGTCCAGTGTTTGGAAGTTCCAAGTGTCTCTGTTAATGCAATCCATGATGATGCGCTCCATAGCCTTGCAGACCAAGCTAGTCAGGATTATAGGGTGATAGTTCCCGGGGTATGTTGTGGCTTCACCTTTGTGAAGCGGAATAACCATTGCTGTGTGCCACTCTGTGGGTACGTAGCCTGTGGAGAGGCTGAGTTTGAACAGTGTGTTTAGGTGAGGGGGTAGTTCATCTTTGAGCTCGTGTAGGACTCAGCCTGGGACACCATCCCGTCCCATTGATGCTGTGTTTTTGGCTTTGGAGAGGGCTGTTTTAACCTGAGTGTCTGTGATTTCAGGAGCACTACATTCTTCTGGTATGGTTATGGGCCCTTTTGGGGGTGAGAGGGGGGCGAAGTTTGTAATGAACCTGTCTGCCAGGATGTTGGTGATATCAGTCGGTTCAGTGTATTTTGTGCCATTCTGCACTAACTCTGAGCAGATCTGAGAATTGCCACTTAGATTCTTGACATAACTAAAGAATGCCTTGTGGTTATCTTCGGAGTCCTTGGCAACTTTTCTTTCGAAGCTAGCCTTGGATGATTTTATGAGGGATCATAGTTTCTTGCTGATACTGATCAGGGATGTTTTCCCTTCTTGGGATTTTACTCTTTTCTGTACTAGTTTCCTCCTGCTACTGTATAGCTTGTTTATGACAGGGGTCCACTAGACCGGTGTCCTTTTCTTGGAGGAGTAAGTCTTGGTTTCGCTTGGGATAGCACAATCCATGCATTCTTGTAGGTGCCCGTAGAGTGCATTACTAAAGGATTTTGCAGCTTGGGCAGCGTTATCCTTTAGCATGGTGGCTTTGAAACTTTCCACCTCAGTCTTAAGTAATGTGAAGTTTACTTTTGAAAAGTTTTTCACAGTGGTTTCTTTGACCGGGGGTGGGGGCAGAATGTGGACATCCAGAGTGATTAGCTTATGGTCAGCTCTAACCAGCAAGGGGTTGCCCTCCGGTGTGGAACACCAGTCGCCCATGTTGGTGATGACCAGGTCCAATATGTTGTCACCTCTGGTGGGGGTGTTGACCAGTTGATCCAGGGTGTTTGAGTTTATAAATTCTAGGAAATGTTGGGCAAGGGAGTTAGTACTTGAGTAGTTCTCCCAGTTTATGTTTGGGTAATTGAAATCACCCAATATTGGGGGTTTGGTAGGACCTTTATATTTCCCAGTGTTTTCAGAAATGCAGAATGGGGTCCTGGGACATGGTGGGTGATCTGTAGCAAGCTACAATTTGAATTGCAGTTTTTCCCATTGTTAGTTGCATGTGGATGATCTCTGAAGCATCGTGCTGTGCCACTAACCTGGAGGTGTGGGTATCCTTAATGAATATGGATACGCCCCCACATTTTGTATTTCGGTCCGGGTTTTGTGGCTGAAATGCATGGTATGAGTTGTAGCCTGGTAGTGCTGGGGTGCTCTCTGGAGCCTTAAACCAGGTTTCTGTTACTGCACATATATCGATTTTTTCCATACTGAGGAGTGCCTCGAGTGCACGCATTTTGAGATTTAGACTTCTGGCATTGAGCAGCATTACCCTAATTTTTTTTGTTACTTGTGCTATTTACGGTGTTGGGTTTGTCTTTTGAGCCTTGCCTAAAAAAGGCACTATGGGGGTAGCAAGAGCCTTGGCCAGTATTCGAAAGCCTAAGGGTGACAGTTGCAAGCCATTTCTAGCAAAGCAGCATGTCTTGTTTAGCATGTTATCTCAGGCTGACAGACACTGGATACCCTTTGAATGACACCAAAAGCTTAGCCAGTTGTTGAAATTGATAATTGTTTTCTTTATACTGTGGTATCATTCTTGGTGATGGCAGGATGTTACTCAAGGTCAGGGTCATACCGGCCTGGGCTACGTGATCAGAAAGCTCTTCCATGTCTCTTTTCATGTAGTCCAGGGAGGTACGGGACAGGTCATTCACACCAACATGGACAATGACAGTGTTGTTTTTGTACTTGTTCTGGAGTGACCTGAGTGCGTGTGATATGCGGTGGATCCTGGCACCCGCCAGGCAGCTAACAGTAACCTTCTCCTAACAAAAACAAAAAGCATGATGGTGGTCTTGGTGGTGCTTAATTTCAGGCTGTTTGTGAGCCAGTTCCAATTAACTTCAAAGCTCGGATTGAAAATTACAAGAAATTCAATGGGAAGATCTACCTGGTTTGGTAAAAACAAAATAGTCAGTGTAAAGGATGTGACTCAGGTAGGGAAGATTCCCATGCAGTTTATAAAAAGTGAAAATAGTAGCAGACCAAACACTGATGTCTGGGAGAACCAACACGAGGTAGAGCCAGCGACTTGTTCCTGACCAGCACCATATATAGTATATGAGCTTTTAGCAAGGAAGTGTTTATACCATAGTAAACTACAAGAGGAGAAATCACAATATTTTAATTGAATTGAAATGAATTTAATTTAATTAGGAGACGAGAGTTTGACTTTTTCCAATGCTCTCTTAAGATCTATAAATATAGCTCCCGTGAGCAGTCCTTTATCCAAAATGGAGTAATTTGGTTTGTAATGGAGTCCAGAGCTGTGATGGTAACAGATCAAAACAGGAAAATTAGCTGCAGTTATACACCATTAACATGGAAAGAGATGATGTTGTGGAGTTTTAGGTTCTTATGCTCAGCTGTCAAATTATACATATACAGTATATGTAATATATCAAGATTATTTTGCAGGAAACAAGAGTGTGATTTTCTCATTACTGTAAGTAGAGAATATACCTATGACAAACTATTGAAAAGTATTATTTATGCATAGTTTTAATGTATATGCATATAACATATATGTGTGTGTGTGTGTGTGTGTGTGTGTGTGTGTGTGTGTGTGTGTGCGCGCGTGTGTGTGTGTGTCCTATATAAATACACATACATGATGCAAATGGAGTAGAAGCCTGTTCCCAAATGTTGGAAGGTGTTATTCAATGTATTTGTCACAGCTATTTTAGTACTAGGTTTCCCAGCCAGGTGCTAGCTCTCCATCTATGCATTTATTTATTTATGTATGTATTTGTGTATTTATTTAATTATTTATTTCTTTATATTTATACATATGTTAACAGGGTAACCATTCTTGGTCCAGAGGTTCAAAGAACCAAATCAAACATTTTTTTTTATAATCTATACCCAAATCACTTCTAAGAAACCCATAACAAACTGAATAGAATGGCAATTTTTTTAAATATTTTTATTGAAATTTTATATAGAAGGCCAAACACATTAATATACTAAAACAAATAACTAATTACTCAAATGTCTAAGTCAATTATTGCTATATACATTATTAGAATTCATTAAACAGCTGTAAATTAATAATAGGACATAGATTATTATTTCTCTATAAATGGATTGAATTTTATCTAGAATCAGAATTCCTAAAGCTTTTCTGAATAGTTCACATTTACAATCCTATGATTATTTTCTAGTAATGATCTCAGTACCTTTTCATATTGATTCATGTGGCTTGTAAGAAAACTACAAAACGCAGGAGAAAAGACTGGATCACTGAGGTAAGGAGTGGTACAATGATCTTTCCAGAGTGACTAGCCATCCATCACTCCCTTTTACCATTTTTGCACATAGAATCATTGTGCCATATCAATGGTGACCATCATCTAAGACAATTTTCATACAGTCGGACATGGTCTGTAGAATTATATGTTTCTACAGAATATGCTTTTCTGGTCCTGCTAGATATATATTGATTAAAATATAACTTGCTATTTTATTTTCAGTGATGATAGCAATCTCTTATGATCTGACAATTTGTTTTGCAATTATAATGCATGTCTATTTTGCTAAGCCTCTTAACTTGCAGAAATTGTGGAATTTCTACTAATACTACAGTGTGAGTATATGTTTAGACCATCTTAGAGAACTTATAGATCATTTATTGTACTAGTAAAGTCACACACACAACTTGCAATTGCAATCATCAACATGTTTGATTATATGTAGCAAATTTGCTACTTGCAAATTTGAGAAGAATGGTTCAGAAAGAAGGTTCCACTGTTCAGAATTCAGAGGGTCACTGCTTATAGTTACCATCAGGATAAACAGATAACTTCTAGCCCTGACCTGATGATGATTAACCCGATTTTTTCCTATTGAACTACATTTAATGCTTTTAATATATCAGTTATCCCCCTATGTGGGTCAGTGTTAAATGCCTTATCAAGGTCAGGATGAACAGCATATATTGTCGGTCCTGTTTTTGTCTCTTTAAAGAATGTCATAAGATTAAAAAGGCAAGACAGAGCCAAGAGAAGCAGTATAACAACATAATCAGGCGGAATGGCAGACGCTCATGTGTACACAATGTACTATTATGGTAAAAAAATGTTTGTAGCACTGACATTGAAGGACATTGGAAGGAAAACCATGTGCACATTATTACCACATGTAAGGCAACAAATAAAGTCATGGGACAAAAAGCTACTGATATGTAAATATAAGAATAGTAAGTACAAGATCCTGTTTCATATAGATGCAGTAAGTAATAAAATTAATTAACATTATACTTTGGCTCAAGATGTTGGGTGAATTAGGTAGAGAAATCAAGATGTTGGGAAGAAATGAAGTAGGCCCAGTTGCAGAGAAGGCCAAAGATGGTGGTTCTGGCACACATACAAAAAAGCAGAAGACAATCTGGTGAAGAAGATTTGGGACAGACAAGAAGGTGATAAGAAACAAGGGTGTCCAGCAAAGAGATGGATGGGTTGTGTGAGAGAAGACCTGTGACCATCAGGCATGAGTGTTAAAAAAGGTAGAACAGCAGCACTTTATCAACAGAGATGGTAACAGTTTATTTATTTATTTATTTATTTGTCTTTGTTAACTGAGAAAGGTCTGAATGGGTAAAATCCATTTCAGCAAAGGCCTGGAGAGAAAAGCTCCACATTTAACTCAGGGTTAAAGCATCTGTACATGAGCTTATTTTCATGATTTTTAAATATTTCATACATGAACATGGCATTTTAACACAAAAAACAAGAGTGAAATTAACATAAATTGGCTAATTATTGAATAGAAAAATAAAATACAACAGTTAACATACTTATAATATCATGATTGCAGGGAAAAGATCAAACTAGGATATTTTTGAGGTTAGTAGTAATTTACAGACAGACAAATAGTAATGTAGCCTAAAAGCTGATGATAATAAAGATTGGGAAGCAAAATGGCTGTAAGAGATGAAGAAAAGTACCCTGAGTAAAGCTACCCAAGTGAGCAGGAAGAACAGAGCCATCTTTGGCACAGGTGCTATTTAAACAAAGCTTTCCAAGTATTTAAGTTCTTTATCTGTTTTAACGGTGTGGATATCATTCCAGAGTTTTGACATATAACTGGAGTAGAAAGTCTCCAACAGTGTTGTGTGTCTTACTGATACATAGTAAGAGTTTGTTGCTAGAGCGAAGGTCTGTAGTGGATGAATACCACAGTAGAGCATTTAGTAATGCTGGGCATTTGTCTGGAGAGTGCAATAGATTGTGGGCAATGATTAGTTGTGAGTATGTCAACTGCTTTGGGAGTTCAAGCTAGTTTAATTGTTTTAATGCAAGCCAGTGGTGCATTTTATAGGTTGGGTAGTTGCATATTTAGCTACTTTTTAGTAGCAGGAGGATAGTTTAGTTTTATATGTAGTGTTGATATTTGTAAGAATTGGGGAAGCATATAATACAGAAGGAAGAAGACATGTTGCTTCCTAGGTAGTCCTTGCTTGATCTGTCAGGTGGTGTTTGGCCCTATAAAGGAAGACACATTTTGGTGAGTTTTCTTGGTGGAATAAAGTATGTGGTGATCAAATGAGAGGTTGTCATCTATTATGGCTTATGATTTCAATTTTTGTGTTATTACTTGAAGTAATATGAAATACGTGTTTCTAGTGAAGGTGTTGCTTTAGAGTAAATAGCATAACCTTGTTTTTTTGTTTGTTTTTTTGTTTTGTTTTTTTTTTTTGGTGTTAAGCAGCAAGTTAGAACTTTTTAGCCATATTTCAGTGTCAGTGTGAAAGATTTTTGAGTGATTTCCTGTAATTTTGTTATGGCTGGGGAAGAGCAGGTAAGAGATGAATCACTGGCATATTGTACAAGGGTGGCAAGTGCTGTAACAGAATGAAGTTTATTTATGAAAATACTAAATAGAAGGGGGCTGAGTATTGACCCTTGGAGAACACCAACAGAGACTGGATGAAATGCTGAAATATTTTGTTCCCATTTTGTTGCCTGCTGATGATTACACAGATAACTGTAAAACCAGTAGAGGGAGGAGTAAGTGAGACAAACAGTTGAAAGTTAAAAAAAGATCTTTTGGTGTGACACTGTGTCAAATGCCTTGAAAAGGAAAAGGAAAAGTGAAGACAAAGTTGCCCTCATTTTTGTATTGGTTTACTATGTTGGTGAAGTTGAGGAGGGAAGTAGTAGTACTGTGGTTGGGCCTGAGGAGGGCAGTAGTAGTACTGTGGTTGGGCCTGAGGAGGGCAGTAGTAGTGCTGTGCTTGGGCCTGAGGAGGGCAGTAGTAGTACTGTGGTTGGCCTGAGGAGGGCAGTAGTAGTACTGTGGTTGGCCTGAGGAGGGCAGTAGTAGTGCTGTGGTTGGGCCTGAGGAGGGCAGTAGCAGTAGTGTGGTTGGCCTGAGGAGGGCAGTAGTAGTACTGTGGTTGGGATTGACATTGAGGCGTCCCCATGCAGCATTACATTGCTGCCATTTTTTTTTTTCCTGTATGCCCTGCTTGCCAGTTCCATGCATGCTCACCTATTGTGCTAGATGTTGGACAGGAGGTTGCCTTTGGTTATATGTTTCATAAGCTGACAAGGAATGAATTTGTTGAGGATTTTAGAGAGGGGTGATAGGATAGCCATAGGTCTATATATTTGTTAACTTTGTTGAAGTGCTTCCTTTGTGAAGGGGTATAATAATGGATTTTGTTCCCAGATGGATGGGACATAGTTCTCAGTTATTGATCAGTTGATCAGAATAGAGACATGTGAGGCTAGTGCTTCTGCACCTAATTTGAGGATCTCACTGGGAAGGTTATTGGCAGCTGAGGTTGTTGCTTTTAATTTGGCTAGTAATTTTTTATGGTTGATGTTGGTACAGGCTGAAAACAAAAAGACAGTGTGTTACTTTTGAGAATATATGAACATTAAGGGGTAAAGTTGATGCAACACACTGAACACGTAGAAAATGTGAAAAAGAAGATGATGATGATGATTGATGATGATAATGATACTTTAGCTCATTTAATTTGTAAGAAGTCGGGCATGTTGAAGCACATCCTCAATGGACAAGCACAAAATACATTTGAACAAGAATAGTCATACTGTCAGAAAGGCAGTATTGTACTGTGCCATGGCAAAGGCATATGCTGATTCATTGATAGAAGAATTTTATATTCAAAAAGTCCTAAGTCTATGTCAGTAATATTTTATGCAAGGAAAATATGAGTAGCGGTCATAAGTGGGCTTGAATGATACTAAAAGTGAAAGAAAAATTTAGCTTCCAAAAAGTAGCTGCCAGCAGCAACAGAAAAGTGAATAGCATTCATCAATGCTGTTTAGCAGATCAATAATCAAATATGCATTGATTTGCAAGATTTCAATAAAGTATTTCTTTTGCAAGCCTAACAGTTGACCATCTGTTGCCACCAGTATACTATCCTAATCCCCTCAGACTTATTTCAATCCATGCTGGGAGCTGCTGAGGATGCCCTCCTCACAAGAATGGGTTTGCCCATCATTCCCTATCAGTAGCCTTAGATCCCCGAGCTGCTAATTGACATTGGATAACTCAGGCCATAATAAGGACATTATCCCTAAGTGCTACTGCACTGACAAGATCTGAATGTAGTAATTAAAAGACAGTATAACCCATTTTTACTAGTGAGAAAGTCATCTGAACTATTCCAGATGATAAGCTCTTTTCCATATTACTTGCAAACTGGAAATTTTTTGGCAGGCAAACCTTGAGGAACAAGGCTCCAAGTTATTCACACTTAATACACCATTATGAAAGTGCTGAATCCTGGAACTTCGATTTGATATCCTATCATCAGCAGAGGCATTTCAAATAAAGTTGTTGTGCAAGAAATTGATAGTTTAGAATATTCTCTTAATGTAATTGTTGATCCAACTGTGTGCATATAGGCACATGAAAAACATAATGGCAGATATCCAGATACTAAAAAGACTGATAAAGCATAAATTACAACTAAATAAGTGTAAAATAGAGTGGTGAGTATAAAAAATATGGGTCATAATTTAGACAGACAGAAGCCAGACTAGAGAAAATTAGAACAATAGTGCAAATGCCAAAGCCAGAAGACTGACGGGCATTTATGAGTTTTCTGTAAATGGTAGCACATATTGGAAAGTTACTAGATCAAAATGTGGCCTGAGATTGGAGTTATAAACAGGAAAGTAGTTTGAATTACTCATGAAACTAGTTACAGCAAGCACCTACATTAAAATGTTATGATGCAAATAAGCCAGCTGTGCCACAAGCTGATGCAAGTCTGTATTATATAGGAGATGTTATCTTACAGAACAAACAAAAAGCTTAGCTGTAATAACCAACAAGAGACCTATGCAATTAGGAAAATAAAAGCATGCATAAACTTTCTTGCTACCCAGAGTACTTTCCTGTGTGAAAGCTTGTGTTTGTTTTTATTTTCATAACAAAGTATATCTGCTTTTGTTTCTTAGAAGACTTATTTCGAGTATTTTAAGCTCATAAGCTCAGATTTGTCTAGTATTGAGCTACGTCTTACAGAATACACCACCAGTTGCCCATATGTCAAGAACATTTACAGGAGTACAAAATAGATGTGCTCAAATGTATTTATTTATTTATTTATTTATTTATTTATTCATTTATTGGCATTTGTTTACCAGGATTGTCCATTGGGCGATTAAGAGCCCATTTTCAACGGAGGCCCGAGGAGAAACGCTTCAAAATATATGAACACAGAGCAGGCTTCAAAAAGTAGCAAAGTTCCACAAAAATACATGTACATAGACAAGTAACAGTTGGTTAATGTAAAGGTAAAACTGGATTTGTCAATTTGGTAACAATTAATATAATCAGAGTGAGACATATGTGAAAAGGCTAACATTATATGAAACTTCTGCCATAGAAATAGTTGGGTTACTCAAGACATTGTATAGGAAGTGGTTATTTAAAGAGGTAAAAGGGAGACATTGGAGTGAATAAGAGTATGCATATAAGAATATAATCTTGGAGTAGGAGTAGTCAGGATTTAAAAGGTGGAGGCTTGGTTCAAGTGCAGTTCCAGACAGAACAGAGGTAATTTTGTAAAGAAATTTTGAAAGATGAAAAGGCTCTGGCTATAGAACATGTGTATAAAAGCTGGCCAACAGCTAGGTTAGACTTGTGAACTTGTAGAAGGTACTGATTTTCAGATATGAGAGACATTTTGAGTAGATAGTCAGTGAATAATGAAGTAAGGGCAGGACAAACTAAAGGTTTGTAAATTATTTTATGTGCAGTTGTTAACTGCAGGGAGAAGAGATATCGTGGGAGCTCAAGCCAGTTAAGAGAATGTAAAGCTGTGCAGTGGTGGGTAAAATGTTTAGCATTTGTACCAAACTTGGTGATTTTGTTATAACACATTACAAGTTTTGTTTTTAGAGAGCAGTGTAGGTAAGTAAGTAATGGGGCACCATACCTGAGACTGGGAAGTAGATACGTGGTAGAAAGGGTTTGTTTAGTGGAAGGGCTAAGAAAGTTTTTGTTCCTGTAAAGAATGCCTAGCTTTTGGTGTGTTTTGTTAACATTATGCTGAATATGCAGGTCAAATTTCAGCTGTTCGTCTATAATTACCCCCAGTAGTTTAGTGTAAGTAACAACTTCAAATACTGTTTTGGTCTGATAGAATATGGTAAACTAGGCCTTGTTTATGAAGGTTTTTTTTTTTCTTGGGGGAAATAGAATTAACTTGGTTTTGTTTGGATTAAATAACAGATGATTGTTATTAAGCCAGTTCTCTAAGGAGGTAAAGGCCAATTGAGTGATTTGCTGGAGATCAGATATGGAATCAGCAGAGCAGATAACAGTTGAATCATCTGCGTATTGTATTAGTGAGCCCTGACTGAATGAAGACTGGAGATTATTAATAAAAATGTTAACTTGAAGAGGATCTAATATAGAGCTTTGGGGAACATCAGTAGAGTTGAGTAAATATGAAGAGAGGGAGGTCTTCCATTTAACTGCCTGCTGTCTGCCTGATAGGTAACTAAAGAACCAGTTGAGAGAGGAGGGGGAGAGACTAATTTGAGAGAGCTGTTTTAAAAGCAGTGGGTGAGAGACTGTATCAAAAACGTTTGATAAGTCTAGAAATAGGGAGAGACAATTTTGGCTGAGTCTCTGGGTTTGTTGAGTATGTCCATGAAAGATATCAAGAAGACAGTCATTGTACTGTGACCTGGTCTAAAACCTTGTTGTGTAGGAGATAAAATATGGTTATTGAGGATAAAGTCCAAAAGTTGTACTTGTATACATTTCTCAAGGAGCTTAGAGATGGGAGAAAGAATAGCTATAGGACAGTAGTTAGAGATGTCAGTGGAGTTGTTGTCTTTGTGGAGGGGTAGAATAAATGCCTTTTTCCAGATTTTAGGGACATAAGATTCAAGGATGGATCAGTTGATAAGCATTCTGATAGGGTATGGCATATGCAGCTAGTTTTAGATATTCTGTGGGTAGGTTATCTGCTACACTACAGTTAGGTTTGAGTTTGAGGAGATGTCTTTTTATAGTAGCAGTTGGTACAGGTTTACGAGTGAATGAGGGTGTCAGAGGGGTAATTAGTTCAGAAGCAGTGAGGGAGGATGAGGAGGAAGAAGAGTGGATGGGAGGGGTAGTCTTGATGGCATATAAACATTCGAAATATTCAAGATTGTATCACAGTGAGGTAGGGAAAACTTGGCAGTGATATTTGATATAGTGTTTATAAAGTGAGAGTTAAACAGATTGGCTATTTGTGGATGACTTTTATTTGGAAATGGGTATGGATTACATTTGGTGCCTGGCTTTAGAAGTGACAATATGGGTTCTGCTTATGATTGGAGTGGAGTTTTACGTAATACTCTTTTTAGTCTTTGATTTCTATTTTTTTACTTAGTTGTGAAGAAGCCTGGATTTTAAAAGGTCTGGAAGATTTTTTATTTTTTAGCCATTGTTTCCAGGTTTTGTCCCTATTTAGAAAGGAAGAAATAAACCCAGGTATCAGATAGCTCTGTCTTCACCTCAAAGCTTCAGATATGAACAAAAATAAAACAGAACTACCACGGTAAAAGGAAAATCACGTTACTGGCAAACAAATAAAACACGAGTGAGCACTTTCGCAAAATGCCCTATCGCTTCATCCGAATGAATAAGATTTCAAATCCCACTAAATATATATGTTTCAAGCGGCGAGTCAGCTAATGCTATCAATTAAATATTCATATAAATCAGTTTACAGATAATCAAACCATGTAAAATAACTTTGTATTACTCATTAAACATTTTCATATAAAGAATTTTTAAAAAACATATGAACTTAGTGTTACAGAATGATAAATAAGTGCATGAACAGATATAGACAACTTTCAAAGGGATTCAGTGCTTAAGTGCTCTTGTTCTTAAAAATGGTTTAAGAGATACAGTTTTATTAATCCCTGGGGGTTTGTCTTCTTTCAGTTGTAAGATCCATTTTTGCTCAGCTTCTTTGGTTCTATTTTTAATATCTCCCCTTCTAATGCTTTCTTCTATCACCTCTAAAACAATAAATTTAAATACATGGTGTATCCCTTCCGCTTCTACGTGCTTAGCTAATGCACTACTCTCTTTCTTGTTAACTATGTCCCTCATGTCTTCTAAGATGCGTTCTTTCAACATTCTATTGGTTTTGCCTATATAAAAAACTTTACAATACTGGAAAAAACTAAAGTAGACAACGTTTTTCGTCCTGCAGTCTGCATAGAAATCAAACTCTATTTTAAACTTCTGTTCAGGGTGTACAAAGGTGCTACATGAAAAAATGTATTTGCAGGCTGTACAATTCCAGCATATATAAGTCCCTGTCCTATATGATAAATTCTTGAGTTTGTCCCTATTTAGCATTAGTTCTTTTGTTATTTTAGTTACCCATAGTGCATAGTAAGTTTTGATTCTGTTTAATCGAGGGGTACAAAGCTGTTTAGGGTTTCTAGAAATAATGTATTAATTTACCACATCATCTAGAGGAAGAGTTGTTAGGATGCTCCTGTTCATATTTTTCAGTAGATTGATGAATGTCTGAGGGTTGAAGCTGGCTGAGTTCTGTATTTGTTTATAATGACATTCCTTTTGAAAGGAGGGAGACATTCTAAGAACAAAGGTGGGGAGATGATCACTTGGTGCATTTGGGAGGAGAATTTACTTGGATCAGTGGCCAGTATCCAGTCTAGGATGGAACCATCATTATTACTCCTAGTGAATCTGGTTGAGTGGTGATAAGTGCAGTTAATTTAAATAGGTTAATATTTGAGGATGGGAATTTTGAGCAGAAGTTTAGCCAATTGATGTTAACATCACCCAGAATGATGGTTTCATTATTAAATTGTATTAGTGATCCAGGTTAGGATCTCTTTCCGTAATAGGTATGTTATCACCAGGGGGTATTTATAGAACTATGATGCATAATCTTTTAGATTTATTTACTTTTAAGAATGAGATGAGAATTTCAGTGTTAGAGAAGTGCGGAATAGTATTTGAGAATGGGGTTATGTTGTAGGCACTAAGGAAAAGGAATGCAATGTCACTTACTTTGTTGTGAAGTCTATCTCATCTTATGGTGTTGAAACCTGGAGAGAGAAATTCGAGTCTTTTATATTAGGTTTGTGCCAGGTCTTGTCAATGATGATAATAATATCTGGTTGTTTGATAATGTCTGGTTGATTGTGGGCTAACCAGGCATGGAAGTCAGTAATTTTATTACAAACACTTTGAAAGTTAAGTGGGACTGCATTTAAAGATCTATAGGTGTTAGATAAGGAGGATGCGTTAGTGGAAGTAGGTCCTGAATTAGGATGGGTATCATCGGAAAGGGGTATGCTTGAAAACTTGGGAGTGTAAAGGGAATTTTTTGATCTGCTGAGGTGAATTGGATGGCAGATGATATTGTGTTTTAATGGCAGAATTTTAAATTTGGGGTAAAGCAGTGGATTTATTTGAAAGAGGCTAGGATATATATCAGAGGAGCTCTTTAAGTGGCATGGAAGGGAAGAGGTGAAAGATTTAAGTTTAGAGGGAACAGAGACAGAGTTGAGTGCTGTGAGCTTTAATAGTAAAAAGAAGAGAAAGGAGCAATACATTTATGCTAGTTTGAGACATTATGGGAAAAACAATAAAAAGTAACTGCAGTGAGAAATTAGGCTGATAGTTATTGGAAAGTAGAGATTTGAGTGCAGTGAGATACAGCAGAAGAAGTATGGGGAATTCAATGAAAAATAGTGAAGCAATGTCAATTGTGATAGCAATGTATGAGTAGTCGGGGGAACTCTAGAAAGGAGATGACTGGAAGAGATGAACTGATAGAATATGGAAGATAATAAATGTGGGGAGGGTTGTTACTAGAAGAGGTTTTGCTACAGATAAAAATGTGTGCTGATTCAGTTATTGTGAGAATGTGGATAATACCTAGAGAGCAGGAATGATGGGAGGGGAAGTGGGAAGGCAAGAGTATGAGAAAAGGGAAGTATAACTGGATAGGTTGGGCAAGGCATTAATTTACTAGGTTGTGACTGGTATGTTGGAACTAGAGGGTGAAGTTATATGATAAAAGTTTAGGAGTAATGGGGTTGGTGGGAATTGCTGTAGGATAGAGGGGTGGAGTGAGCCTGAGCATAGTGAGGGTGAATGGAGCAGGCTGCACCTGGACAGTGAATGCTGTGAGTGGAGAAGAAAATCTGTAAGGTACTGCACTTGGTATGTGTCTGTGGAAACAAGCTGTCAAAGGTGCTGGGGTGATAAAATACAAAAGAATATATCATTGTGATATTCTACAAGTGTAGTGTAAAGGATGGGATCAAAAGATGCAAAAATACAGATATCTTGTGGCAAATAGGGTGTTACTTTATGTGAAATAAAACCATCAAAAGTAAACAAAGTATTAACTACTGTGGTTGCAGAGAAAAGTTAAAAGGAAGAATAGAAGAGAAAAAAGGAAACTAGCATATATGTTAGGCTGAGGGAATGCTGGTGTAGGATTTTAGACAAGAATACAAAGTTATACGGGCTAAGAGATAACTACAGGGGAAGCCATGTCTGATGATAAACTTCGCAATGCTGTCCCTAACAGCCACACTGAAAGCTAGCTCTACTACTAATTATTATACTCAGCAGGGTACTGTGCTATTCTTTTAGCAAATTGGAACATTGACATTTAAAGTTTTTTTTTGAAAAAGGGCACGTACAACTCTTTTGTGGTGAAGTCTGCCTGCGAGACCTAGCTAGGTTAAATGACTTGCTTTATAGGCAAGTATCTGCGCCACTGGTTTCAATGGAAGGACAAGAGCAGGTAAGTGTATAGACAGGTGGTCTTTATGATCTGTGTAAAAATCAAAGAGATTAGGGTGAGACCCAGAATTTACAACAGAAAATAGACTGTACAACAGAAAGTTAGGAATACAGTCATGTAATTGAAAATTTTTAATCGGTATGTCTGCATTGTCAGTATACATAATTTCAAATAACTCATAATGGTAATACAAGTTAAAGAATGTGTTACAGTGAAATAACTATACTACGGCAAAAGGAAATACGTAAGAGATACGCTACTCCGCACATATGATGATGCAAGCTGCAATCGGAGTTAGTGGTTAAAGTACAAGCTGGCCATTTAATATTACAAAGAGTTGTGTTCAAGTGAAATAATTACACTATGGGCAAAGGAAATAAGAAAACTGAGGGATATACTACTCAGCATACATGAGGATGCAAGCTGCAACCAGAATCAGAAGTTATAGTAAATGATGGCCATTTAGTCTTAAACGGGTTCTGTAGGTATAGGAGAGCATTCAAGTATTAAGCTAGTAGAAAAAAATGTTAGCAACAGTGTATGCAAGAAATTTCATGAGAATACTTATAGCAAAAGTACAAGAGAATGCAGATCCTAAACCATGCAAATCATACTCAAAAACCTTTGTGCAAAGCCCTTCTGTGATCAGAGTGGATGTGAAATTAATCTAAAGAAGTATGATGCCAAAACAAAATACAGATCGAGCAAGCAACTAAACGAAAATGTTAAGTACAACAGAACTGCCACGGCATGGTAAAGAGTTGATAAAACAAGGTTGTCTGATTTCTTTGGTGAAACTGCAGTCACCAATGACAGAATTAAAAGTAAAAAAAAAAGTCAGTAATGCAATAACCCAGAGCTAAGCATGCAGTTACAGAAAGACAAGAAGCAATGAGAGGTGAACCAGTCAGAAAAGAAATTTAGCCTTAATTTTGCTTATGGAGGAAATAATTGTATTCAAGGATTAGTTTTTTGTTATTTATTTTATGTTTGTTTACTTGGGTAGTGGGCTTATCCACAAGGGACCAATTTAGCCACAGCCGCAGGCAGCATATTTTCATGCAAGGATTGTACAGTAAGGTAATAGTACAACATTCATGTAGCAACAGGAAAATGTATATATATATATATATATATATATATATATATATATATATATATATATACCCATGTTTGACTCGAACTCCGTCGACTGCACTTTGGTCGAACATGGAAATTCAAAAACGGTAATGTTGAACACCAAAAGCCAACCTAGGAACAGATTTAACATGGGTCGAGATAGGTGTTCACTGTTATTGCCGAACTACAAACCTCTCCCCTATCTCGACCCATATTAAAACCTGTTCCTAGGTTGGCTTTTGGTGTTCGACATTACCATTTTTGAATTTCCGTGTTCGACAAAAGTGCAGTCGACGGAATTCAAGTCGAACATATGATAGTAAACCATATATAGATATATATATATATATATATATATATATATATATAGATAGATATATATATATATATATATATATATATATATATATATATATATATAAATAGATATAGATATATAGATATATCAGTAAAACAATACGCATGTACCTTGAAGTGTTCAAACTATCAACCGTTCAAGCACTTGAAATATAGACTAAAGAGTTTGAAAATTAAATTTTTGAATGTTGAAGTATGTATTGTGCAAGATCATGGTACAATGTGGAATGGGAGAGTGCCTTTTCCCCACTGTTCTGCAATCCCAGAGTTAGCATATTAAGTAATAGGGGATGTTTGAGATGAAAAGGAACTCGAGTATGACCCTCACTGACCACTACCTACCTTTATAGTACTATCTAACTAACTCATAATGCTTTGCTTGAACAGTACATCCTATGCTTTTTGTAACCGCCTAATCTTTAGCTTTACTCTCCCCACTGAACCCTGATTAGCAAATTTTTTATTTAACTTCCTAAGCTGTTGCTATACACTGTTTACTGAACCTTATATTAGCAAATTTATTTAAACTGTAACATATTAATAACTATACTTTTATTGTTATTATCCTTTTATTTTTAGTATTATTTAAATTGCTAAAAGCTGTATGCAGTCTGTAACTACTTAAATACCTCTATTTTTATGTTAATTGCTTTGTACGTGTTTTTGGAGCTTTTCTCCCCGGGCCTCTGCTGAAAAAGGGCTTGAGCTACATCAGGCACTCCCAGTCAACAAATGTAAAATAAAATAAATAAATAAATGACATGCAAAAAAATATATATATATCCTGAACCACAACACGATGACCTCTCATTTACATGGTATTATCCCAATTAGAGATGCAAGGCAGATAGAACCCACAGAACCTACTGAATGGGAGTTAAGGATCTCTCTCTGTAGGGATCTCCCAGAAGGAAGATCCTGCCCTACTTTAGGTCAGACCAGGGTGCTTCCACAGAGTGTGAACCTTTGGACATTGGTACTATGGATCTGACCATGCAGGATCCTGTAGTCAGTGGTAAGTGAGTTGTACAAAAAACAATTGGCCAAAACTGATGTATTCAGCTAGTACCATAATAACAATTCAAGAGTAGAAATATTAGCTTATACAATAGCGGGATATCCATGGAGCAGAATGACCAATGATTTGCATCAGTTCCAAGAAATAATGCATTTAATATGTTTGCATTATTAGTTCAAGTAGTCTGACATTTTTTTAATATAGTAGATACTACAAGAGTCAGAATAGTAAGTGAAGTTGGTATTTACAAGACAAGGTACACCTGATGCTGTCACATCATATAATGGTCTACAATGTATGAGACAAGAGCTCAAAAGTTTTGAAAAAGTTAGGAGTTTAAATGTGAAGGTACAATTCTGCATTACACACAAACTAATGGACGATTAGAAAGCATTATTCAGACAAGGAGAGATTTGATGATATGGATTTGCAGTAGTAGTAGGGATGGTCATCACATATTTTTTGAATGCAAGAATAATTCATTGCAAGGACTCCATCTCTCACTAGCTCGGTTACTAATAGAGACAAGGGTAGGAGTAAACTAACCACATCGTCATCTTTGTTGAAGTCAGAGAAATGAGGCAGATCCAAATAGGTAATGTAAAGGAATCAAAGAAGACAGAACTTGTGCTGTGATAGGCACTCAGAGGTTTATCAGATGACAGACACCCAAGGATCTGACTTGATGACAGAAGAAGTGGAGAGAAATCACAAGGATATCAACCAGCAGCAGAAGAAGTGATTGTTTACGCCAAAGTACTGAAATCATCTATTGTGCATGGAGAAGATGGAACAGTATGCTGAAGGAATAGATATCATCTATTTAAGGCAAGCATTCCTAAGCAGCAGCAACAAATGATGCAGCTAGAGAGGCTATAACAATACAAAGATGTATAAGACCAAAGGCCTTGTTAAAGTCCAGGCAGACTATATTTAAAATGATTTCTGTATCAAATTATCATGCAACCAGCCATAAAACTGGTTCTGACTGTACAGATAGGTACTTGTGACTATAAACCCATGTTCGTTAATATGCTAGAAATTGTTTTCCTCTAACAAAGCAGTTAGTAAAAATGAATTAAGACAATGAGCTGTTAATAGCTACTTCCTTTAGTCTTGGCTTCTGCTTGTAAACTGTATGAGTAAGTTACTTACCTGGAGAGTTCTCTGTGGCAGTTGAAAAATTGGGCTAGGCTTTTCAATGTTTTCCTGGACCACATACTCAGCAACTATATATTAACTTAACGATTCAGTCAAGGTTCTTCCATTCTATGTTATATCAGAAGCGAAATATGTTGAACAGTTGTAATTATACTCTAAAGCTGAGGTCTAGCTGATAATTTACAATATTGCTTTCTGCAAATGTATGGATACTGATATGTGATATTTGCATTTAGTATGGGCAAGTCAAGTGCCTGAAAGCTTTGACTTACAGATTTCAGATTTCAGCAGTCACCCTTTTCTTGTCTCCCTTACCTTTGGACTTATTCATTCTTCCAATCACTGTACCAGCAGATGCCACATGGTGAGGTCTAAGACTTTCTTATAGTATTATTTAATTTTGATCCCCTGGAAAACTAGAGCCTTATTTGAGGCTAAATTGTAAAATATGCAGTTGATAGAAATATTAAAAGACTATCTCAATGTAATCAATGTAGCAAAATAAGTTATTCTTTATATGGTAAAGATTATACTGTCTGTAACCAGAGCAGATTTATGATAAACAGAATATTTGCATCCTTCTTGAATTTTGCGAATGGTCTGTCTGCACCAGTTTTATGACTTAAAATAGTTCTATCTCCATATGCATTTCAACTTGATTATCCTGTTTGATGCATGTTGTGTTATAAAAATATCTAATAAAATATGTTAAATAATTTGTTACAACTCGGCTATTGGCCATACTTCCAAAACTTTACTTGCAGCTGGCTTGCTGGTCTAAACTAGTCAGATTATCTGTTCTCCCCAAAACAGAAAGAGTAGTCAGGTATCAGCTGTAAGCAGGTCTTTGTTACTTGTATTCTGTTTGTTTATGCATTCACTAGGAGCCCAAAAGCCTTGTGTGTGTGTGTGTGTGTGTGTGTGTGTGTGTGTGTGTGTGTGTGTGTGTGTGTGTGTTTGCGCGCGTGTCCGTGCGTGCTTGAGTGTGTGTGTGCATGCGTGTGCGTGTGTGTGTGTGTGTGTGTGTGTGTGTGTGTGTGTGTGTGTGTGTGACTTCCAGACCTACCCTTAGGACAACATGGTTTATTTTATTACAGATTTCATCTGTGGTTATATATCACTGTTTGTTCTGAGTTTCCTGACAAGTGGACAATCACAATAAAAGAACCATTGGAAATCCTACCACTTCCTTTAGTGATGGGACAATCTGCAGGACACATTTGTCAAGTTGTGACAGGAACTAATGAAATGGTTGCTAAGGGAAGTATTTAGTGCCATGTGTCCATGTTATTTCTCTGTGAAGTTTTACAAAAGAAGTCCCCATAGACTGATTATGATCAAATGTCGATTCAAAACAACCAGCCAGCAGCTAGGATCTTGCAAAGGTTCATAGCACATATCCACTCTGGAGAACTGTATGTCCCAAATCATTTGTCCATTCCAATGGGAATGGGCAGTGAGCTGGTTGAAGGTGCAAACTTTCAAGTTTTCTTGCCATGCCTTTTGTCTTTGGCTGTTAACCATAATAGAGACATAACTTTTTAATTTGTGTTATCTAGTGCAAAGTGTCCAAATGTAAAACAGGAACATGCTCAGGAAAGAAATAGGCAAGGAAGAACTACAGTGACATACTTAGGCTCTATGTAAGCACAGCAGGGAATCAGAGACACGTACAGCAGAGTGGCAGTGGCATACGTGGGTTTTAGGTAGGTATATTAGAACATCAGAGACATCTTCTGCTTCTAGATAAAGTGCATCAGAGCTAACCAGCCATCTTCAGATTGCAGTTAAGTTGTTGTTGTTGTTGTTTGTCTTTCAGCTTTTCCCAGTAAGAGGTTGCCACAGCGGAACTCCGGTCCGCTAATGATTGGCAGTAGATTTTTATGAAACGCCAAGGTGCCAGCTCGATGCCCAACCTTCAACTAATGCACGCCCATTTACGCATGCATGTCTTTTGAATGCTACCCAACTGTGGGGAGGACATGCAGACTCCACACAGAAGGCACTCCCAAGCCCAGCCGAGAATCGAACAGAAGAAACTCTTGCTGTGAGGTAACAACGCTACTGCCGTACCACCGCGACATTTTAGGTTGCAGTTAATTAAGTGCCATAGAATTTCATCTGCTTGGCCAAAGAAGTCATGCTAGATTCCATCATTGCCTTGCTTCCCAGTATAACTGGGAGCCAATGACTTACCTTAACCTATTAAAGCGGCATATATTTGCTTTTGACTTACTTGAGCTGTATTTGTTGAAGTGTTGTTTGCAACTTAGCTAATCTCTTGCTGCTGAATCCAGAAATGTGCAAAGGCTTGAAGTATTTTAGCTTATTTTAATTTGAGGTGGCTGGATATCAGGGTTAGAGTAAATGTTATTTACATGGTTCAGCAACAATCTCTCTTTGATCAAGTAAGACAAACCCTGTAGTAAGAAGAGATAATGCACTTCCCTGACAAATATGAACAATTGTACTCAGGTTCCAGTGTTCTGCAATTATAACCATCTAGGAAAGGTTCGTCCAAGCATGGATTTCAAGATCCTTATTCCCCATATAATGTAAAATTTTTCTTCTGGACCAGCAAACATCATCAAGAGAAAGCAGTGAAATATTGTTTGGATCAGAGTTACCTAGATTTGTCCTGTTATAAACAATAGTGTTAGTGGGACTGGCATACTGTCTCCTAAACTTTTAGAATTTGGTGTGTAAGATCCAATATTTCCTTGAATTCAGTAAGATTTTTTTATTTATAAAAAACCTCGAAAAAGAAAGGCAGTTCTCAAAACCAAGAATCCAAGAAAAAATGCCAACGGCCACGGACCAAACTCCTTCAGTAATGTCAAAGACCAGATAACCACAGTTGAACCAGAACTTGGTTTTTGAATAAAATCAATTAGTGTTTAAAGTATTTAAGTAGATGGGTAATTATGTATTTTGTCTGATGAAGTCCTTTGGTTAGGACGAAAACGCATGGGATTTATGTGGTGAATAAAAGCGTTAACCAAGTTCTGGTTCAACTGTGTTTATCTGGTCTTTGACGTTACTGAAGGAGTTTGGTCTGTGGCCGTTGGCATTTTTTTATTTATCTTTCTATGTGCTTTTACTCCAACTGTCTGACGATAATGAGCCTCTCTTCTGGCTGATAGACCCATTTGTTTCCCTTCACCTGGACAAGGAAGAGGCCGTCATTTAGACAGCCACCAGGGGCAGTGTATATTTTTCACCTTTTCTCCCCAGCCATAACTATGCACACTAGGATAGATGCCAGGGAAAGGAGTACAATGGAGCATCCATGGAGGATGTCCCCTCATTTCCCCAAGGAGTATTTCCTTCAAGAGACCCTGCCCCTCCTCTTGCAGCGCAAGCAGTGGACTTCTGTGTTTCTTCTATGGAGAATGTGCATCCTGCTGTGCCTCAGAATGTGCATAAACCCCTCCCATTCTCTGGTTGAAATGAGTCTTCTATGCCCATTCACCCCCCCCCCCCTTGACTCCTGCAGTGCCTGGGTCACTAATTAAATCCCTGTCACCTAGATCACAGTTGGGGCACAATCCCTCTGAGCCACACAGATCCAGGCAGTATGTGTTGTCTGATTGATGTTCTAGACTTGTGTGTTGAGTCTACTGTCTATTAATACCATAAAATATGACTACCTAAATAACTAATAGGTTCTTCCCTGGTTGTTAATGAAATGCACTAAAATAACTAGTTCTGTGGCTGAGGTAAGGATAGTAAAGATTTTTAAGAAGGTAACTAGTTCTGTGGTTAAGATAAGGATAACAAAGATTAGTGCTATCTAGTTCTATGTCTATCATAAGGGTAATGGACATTAAAATAAAGTTTTGATTTGAATCCTACTATTAAAATAAACATTAAAACATTTATGCTTTTCAACAATATGATTTTTCTAGTCTACTGCATTTTGTCCGAACTTGCATTTGTTATACTTTCAATTCCTATATATCATGTATTTGCTATTTATTTGGTACGCAAGACCACATAAATCTGTTAAGAGTGCTTGCATAGTTCTTTCTACTTTGTTTTGCTGGTTACTTGCTTCACAGAAATAACATACCATTCTTAGTACGGGCAGCACTGGAAAATTTTATCCTCTTGTCATTTTTCATGCAATGTTTCATTACATTTTCTTAAATAAAGACTACTTCACATTAGTTCACAGACCTGGGAGCATAAGTGAAGCAATCCTAAAATTAATTTATGTGTATGCTGCAGGCATAGGATGGGAAGTAGGGACATGATTTAAAATTTCATGCACCAAAACCGAACTGGCTATGAGGGAAGTTTATTTTACATAATATACAACCACACCACGAAAAAGGTGAACAAACAGAAATCACTAGACAATCATAAAGTAGAATGGAGCAGGAAAATGTTTATATGAACACACCAAAATTTTATTATAATCCAAGGTTAAAATTGTAGAATACCCACAATTTTAACCTTGGATTATAGTAAAATTTTGGTGCGTTCATATAAACATTTGCCTGCTCCATTCTACTTTGTGATTGACTAGTGATTTTAGATAATATGTAAAAAGCTTAAGGTCACAAAAGAGAAATGGTGAAGTAGCTTAGAAGTAATGTGTTAAAAATATTTCTTTGAATGAGAGGGTTGTGTTAGAAACCTACACTTAGTCATGTCCACATTGTCAGATACTGAAATTTCAAAGAAAGAAGATCATCTGTTGGCATTTCCTGTGATGTCGTCAGTGATATTGTTTTGAGCTTATGACTTTCTTACGTTTTAGACATTTTAGTTTCAAGTTAGTGCATGCTGATTAAATGACACGTGATTAATGAATCCTTATTTCTAAGTTTCAGATCAATGCTAGGAAATCCATATACATAATATGCACCGCCTCCTACCTACCTCCAGGCAATAACTTCAATACCCTTGAAAAGACCCTCAGTTGACTTTCTACATCCTTCCCACAAGAAACCATAGTGCTTGCTGATTTTAATATAGATTGGAATAGCTGTACTTCGACCAAACCAACTACCCACATAAACCTATATGGTTTTTCCCAAACAATCACCACCCCCCACCAGAATCCATAAACCCAGTAACAAAGAAAGCACCTTAGACTGGATTTCAGTAAATAGCCATCGCCTCTCATATAAAGCAGATACCCTTCCTGATGACATTAGTGACCACTCACTTACTTACATAATTACACAAAATACCTTTATTCCCAACCAAACCATCTTTAGAACTACCCGGAACCAAAAAAATGTTATCCCAGTAAGCTTTCAAGCTGAACTTAAGGCTTGTGATTGGCCACCCCTAATACACCTCCCTCTTGAGGAAACAGTGTCATATTTTAATTCTAAATTCTTACAAATCCTCGAATACCATGCCCCCACTCGCTCTATTAGAACTAGGAGTAAAACTGCTCCATGGTTCACAAAAGAGAATAGGCATAAAATCTTATTGAGAAACAAAATCTGGTCCAAATCGAGAACTACTAAAAACCAAGCTGATCATCAAAACTTTAAACAGCTGAGAAATGCCACTAACAAATCAATACTTCTTGACAAAAAAAAACTTTACTTTAAACTCCAGCAAAATCGTCAACATAAACCACAAAGTTTCTGGTCAGGTATTAATAGACTTCTACACTCAGGCCACTCTAAAACACCAATCCCATCAGGCTTCTCCTTTAACACTCCCAACCAGATTGCTGATGTTTTCAATACCTTTTTTAATGAAACCATCCAATCTCTAGCAAACTCCCCACCACCTGTTAGCTCAAGTCTGTCTTCCTCCTCAACTAGCTTACCTCCTACCATTCATTTACAACCAGTTCCAACATCCCTCATCTACACTCTACTTCAAAAACTTAAACCATGCACACCCTCAGCTGATCTGCTATCAGCTGAATACCTGCAAATTGCAGCAGAAGTACTTGCCTATCCCATTTCCATCCTAATAAATAGAACCATTGCTGAAGGTTCCATCCCATCTCTCTGGAAAATCTCCTACATTATCCCACTACACAAGGGTGGTAACTCAACCAAAATCTCTAACTTTCGCCTCATAGCCTTACTCTCTTCATTAGCCAAAATCATAGAAAAAATGCATCCACTGGCAACTACTTGATCACCTTCACCAAAATAGCCTACTAGCTGATTGTCAGCATGGTTTTAGGCCATTCCATAGTACTACCACTGCTCTCTTATCCTTTTCTGACTGCATTAACAAAAAGTGTAATGGCAACATGCTTTCCTCTGCACTCTTTACTGACCTCTGTAAAGCCTTTGATATGGTTAATCATCAGTTACTTACAAACATACTTAATTCACTCTCACTAGACACACAGGCATTACAATGGTTCAAGTCCTACTTAGAGAATAGACAACAAGCTGTCCTTTGGGACAACAACATATTCTCACATCTCCCTATTACCCTTGGTGTCCCTATCCTGGCCTATCCACACATCTCCCTATTACCCTTGGTGTCCCTATCCTGGCCTATCCACATATCTCCCTATTACCCTTGGTGTCCCTATCCTGGCCTATCCACACATCTCCCTATTACCCTTGGTGTCCCTATCCTGGCCTATCCACACATCTCCCTATTACCCTTGGTGTCTCTATTCTGGCCTATCCACACATCTCCCTATTACCCTTGGTGTCCCTATCCTGGCCTATCCACACATCTCCCTATTACCCTTGGTGTCCCTATCCTGGCCTATCCACACATCTCCCTATTACCCTTGGTGTCTCTATTCTGGCCTATCCACACATTTCCCTATTACCCTTTGTGTCCCTATCCTGGCCTATCCACACATCTCCCTATTACCCTTGGTGTCCCTATCCTGGCCTATCCACACATCTCCCTATTACCCTTGGTGTCCCTATCCTGGCCTATCCACACATCTCCCTATTACCCTTGGTGTCCCTATCCTGGCCTATCCACACATCTCCCTATTACCCTTGGTGTCCCTATCCTGGCCTATCCACACATCTCCCTATTACCCTTGGTGTCCCTATCCTGGCCTATCCACACATCTCCCTATTACCCTTGGTGTCCCTATCCTGGCCTATCCACACATCTCCCTATTACCCTTGGTGTCCCTATCCTGGCCTATTCACACATCTTCCTATTACCTTTTGCATCCCTCAATGCTCTATCATGGGACCTCTCCTTTTCTCTATATTCATTAATGATCTATATGTAAGTCTTCCTCAAGCCACCTGCATACAATATGCAGATGACTCCACATTAATCTGTGCCACCTCTTCTTCAGCTGAACTCCAATCCCATCACCCAAAAAGTATTTAACTTTGTAGAAAACTGGTTCCTTCAATGCTGCCTCCTCCTAAACTCCCAAAAAACTAAACTATTGCTGTTCACTCCAACACTAAAGTCCTCCCCAATAGATCTCACAGCTATATCCAGTAATGGAACTGTCATATCACCTGACCCAACCACCAAACTTTTGGGTGTAATAATTGACCACAACCTTAACTTTGATTCTCATATAACTTAACCATTCAGTCAGTAAATAGAAAACTAGGTTCCCTGTACAGGATTAAACCTTTCCTTACTCCTGTAGCCAGAACTACCATTGCCCACACCCATCTTATCTCCACCCTCTTCTATGCATGCCCCATTTATACTAATCTATCCAAAAGCAACCTTAACAAACTGGTAACCTTCTATAACAACATTGCCAGGTTTACCACTGGCTCCCCATTTAGAACCCACCATTGTCAAAATCTTAAACAGCTAGGATGGCTAGAATGGCAAAACCAGCTTCAATTTCAACAACTTACTATCACCCATACGATTTTGTATCATCTCAGTAATACTCCAATACTCTATAGCCTTATCACCCCCTATAAAAATCTTACAACTCTTCACTCAGCAGTAACCATCCATAAGTCCTACAATAAAGCAGGTGATTCTCTAATTCTGTGTTAAAACCAGGAACAGGCTTCCCAGCGAACCATCATCACTTTTCTCATTAGCACTTCTCAAAAAGCAACAAAAAACACTCCTTAAAACACAACGGCTACGCCCATGTACTAACCCAGACTAACACTCACCTCTCACTACTGCTGATTCACTGTATACCTCCCTCCCAAATCTCATATAGTGGGATTAGTAAGCTTCCTTATTTCTGTTTCTAGCCTAGTCTTTCTGGGAATCTACCTCTGAGTATTAACTGCATAACAAGCATTCTACTGTGTTCACATGTTTACACTATGTATATATTAGCAACTTTTTTACTTTGAGTGTAGATTTTTGATATAACCTTAAAATTAGTTTTAACCTGATGTTTTTTCTTAGTTATCTTTTACATTATGGTATTACTTGCTAGCCGTCTACATGATGAATGTCAAACCTTCTGCTGTGTAAATATGTTTCTAGTAGTAGTGAATTATTTTCTAAACTTTGTCGTCAAGTACTTGATGTTAATTTCTATCATCCTTGCATTTTTATTAGCTTACTGGAGCTTATCTCCTCTGGCCTCTGCTGAAAATTGATATGTATCCAGTTGGACTAGCCCGGTCAACAAATGTAAAATAAATAAATAAATAAATAAATAAAATTGATTACATTATATTGGCTGTAGGTTGTGTAAATGGAATAACAATCTGTAGAATCAGAAACTTTGTGCACATATGTGTTAGGGGGTCAAGAATGTTTGACGCAGACATGCAATTCTAAGAGTGGAGTATCATGAAAAAGATAAAAGATATTGGTAACGTCAGATCTGCAACTTTACTCATTAGGGAAATGAAAGGACAATCCAGGTTGATCGGTTTTACATAACAATCATAGGCCATTTTCTTTTGTCAGGGAACTTTAGAGTGCTGGAGCCAGTGACCATTGACATACCATACCATGTGAGGATAGGCCTTTTATTTTTGAAAAAGCCAGACCTTTTGTAACTGAGGTGTCCATGCGTTTTCTATGCTATAAGTCTAAAGCTATACCTATGACTGTTCCCCTAGTGTTATTATATTTCAGCACTGCATATCTTGTAGATTCTCCTTTTCACTCACAATAGGCCTTAAGTATATGCAGTCTTTGCAGAATGCAGAAACATCAGTTTGTACACTAAGAAGTAAGCTTTTATTCTGTTAACACTAAGGGAACCATACGGACACGTTCTCTTTTATGGGGCTCCTGTCTGGGGTTTTTTGAAAATTCTGCAATTTGTCCGGGTTTTAAAACCTGGACAAATCGCAGAATTTAAAAAAAACAGATATCCCTATTTTGGAGTCTTTCCTCCGCTTTGTTTTTTTTTTTTTTTGATTGGCTCATATGAGTCAATCAAAAAGCAGAGCTCTGTTCAATGTAGAACTGCTTGATGTTCCGCATTGAACAGAAGAGGGTCCGCTGTGTGGGGTTTTGAGTGGCTCATATACCAGTATACGGGCCAATCAAAAATCCCCAAACACGGACCTATCTTCAACCTAAAAAAAGGTCTTTAGTTTTAGTCCTACAAGAATAAAGACTTTTTTTTTTTTTTTTTGCTCTTCAGCCCTAACAGGATGAAATAATTTTTTCATCTTCTTTTACATACAAACAAACATGGTAACCCTAGTTAACACCCAAGTTGGTACTATCTCATAGTCCTCCCTGAAGGCTAACAAGCTAGCCTCAGAAGAATCTCAGTTGACTCCTTTGCTACAGTTAGTTGCTACCTCGCTCCTTTGCTGTAGTTAGTTGCTACCTTGCTAAAGATAGTTTGGACTTCTGGGCTCACTGGTTTCATCATGTATTAAATCAGGTCACCATATATCACAATCCCTTTCCCAATTCCCCTTTTAAAGTGGAGGCCCTGGAAAAAAAGCTCCACATTTAACAACAGTTTTGACATACACATGAAATGCACTTACATGATATCAGAAGGAATACAGAATGTAGATAACTGTACATACGTGAAAGAAGACAAAAATGCAATAGCTTACATAAACATTATTTAGGAATGGGGCATGCAAATAGCATGTATAGGCGTATGCAGCAATGAACATTCATTAAAATAGACGCAGGCTTGTACACAGCAGAGATAGGTATCACATTGAAAAAGATACTGTAATATCACCTGCAGTTTATTATAAATTAAAATAATGAAAAGAAAAGGCAGCTTAAAAATAAACATTTTAGAAAGGCAGCAGGTGGTTGGTAGTGAAACATAATATGATATGTTAGTAGCAGAGCAACTGTGAAAATATCATTATATATAAGATTGAAAAGCTCTGCAAAAATTTCAGCTTCACTTTGTTATAATTCCCTTGTTTATGTACAGTTATAATACTTTTTTTCTGCGTTATACTGTAACATTTTTTATTGTGACAATTTGCACAGGTCATGGCTGAAATGGGTCTGGCAACCAGTCCACATAGCCGATTATCCATTTGAAATAAAAGAATTTGTTCCTTTTCAAATTCTTTCAGGTCGTTTGTTTAAAGGCTAAAAATGCAGCATTGTTTTTAATAATGGGGAAGATTACTGAGGTATTAAGGAGGACAATGATGTCCCTGGAGTGAGTAGCCATGGCCTTTAGAATTAAATACTCTGCAGAATAGGATTTACTGAATTTAGTAAATGCACAATGGGAAAAGTGTAGACTGCTCATTACACTCTGAGCATGAGCTTACATTCCAAATGGAACTAGAATTATTTTCTTGGACAGAACCTTTAAAGGCCATTTGTGGCTGAGGTGCTAGTTTTCTGATATGGAATACATAAAATCTGCATAGTTATTTTAGAATTCTTGGGTTGTTTTATATCTACATAAATTGTTTACATTATTGTGTACCATTATGTCTAATCTTTAATGATTGTTTTAATTATCTGACCTATTACACATTTGCAAGTCCAGCAATAAAGTGAACATCTGCTCAAGGTATCTCAATCTCTTTTGTAACATAAATAGAACCTGTTGGAGGGATAGGTATGTACCACAGAGAATATCTCTTCTATTGAACTGTATTCCATTCCACATAAAGCAAAGTACTTCTCTCTTTACAATCGAGAGTAATTTGGATGAATGGATGGGAAACTGCAAATTCACCTTTGGTTTCTTACCCATGTCAGCACTTCCTTTTCTGCCCAGCCTGGGTTATTCATACACAAAATATGCAGGCTAAAAACCATCACGGGAAAATAAGGCTAGGCTTCATCAGTTCCTCACAGATCAATAGCCTAGTAAGTACCTATTAACTATAATTTATGTCCTTTATATCAAGTCTCATGATCTGCACATTTATTGACTGAGTAAGCCCAGTAGACAAATTGGCCATTTTCAGGGGTGACCCAGGAACACTATCTAGTTAAATGACTTGCTCGGAGTCACAAAATAGACAAATGAAGGTGGAAAGAATCAAACCCTGTAACCTGGACACAGGAAACAGCTCATTAACAACTCAGAGATTCAGCCCTCTACTAACTGCCAGACCAAGGATTTGTTTACTTACGTACTTAACTTTTGTTGACTGGATACCTGGGCTGGTCCAAAGATCATTTTTAGCCATGCTGTGTTGTACAAGTCAGAACGACAACAACAGGTGTGGAGTAAAATGAAAGCAATGACACTTATTGATATGAGATTTCATGGCCAAGTACAAACTACCTTACATGGTGACTATCTAATGTATAAACATAGAAATCATTTGGAAGTATTCAGTACACTAGTAACAAAAACAAAATGCTTGCCTTCTAAAAGTCAGGGGCCTTAGTAGTAGGGCATGTAAGTGGATGAACCAGTGAGGTTGTTGCTACTTCATTCTGCATGTTTTTGTAGAGCATGTTGGAGAACTTTGGCGTCTTTTCTTGACCCAATTATATAATACAGTCTGTAATAAATAGCACATTTGGCTATCCATAACAACTCATTTTCCTCTTTTGTGCCCGATCATAATGGCCCACACAGAAGTGGCTCCAGTACAGGGTCCTGTGGGTTATGATTAGTAACCCTATTTGGAATAAGCAGGTACCCTAACACCTGACTTGCATCCTATGACTTAAAGAGTGTTTAGCTATTAGTGCCATTAATTTGTCTGTGGCTCTGTTTTGCAGAATCACATTAAACTGTTTACCACAGTCGACATAAGTAATAAACATTGTAAAATCTTCCTCATGTACTGCTGCTTCATCTTCAAGGAATGCAACAAGATTCAAAGGGCAAAAAATCTCCTCTTAAGAAGGCTAAACTGTTGTATATCTAACAGAAGTTAAGTCTACTGCATATTTCTGAATAAGCTCGGGGAAGGTACAGTGATACCCAGTGTTAGTGGAAGAAAACAGAAGAAAAGAAGAGATGTAATACTTGCTCCTGGTTTCCTGTTTAATTCCCTCAACGTTCATGCATATGCATCATGGGAAAAGTCCTGTTACAGCCAGCAGAGTTACTTGTCATACGCATTCCTGGGCTGAGAGACTATCTGTGTATGTGCTCATGGGATAGAGACAGACATAAGAGGGTAAATTTGTAACTTAATTAATCCAGCTAAACAAAGATGAACAAAAGACAAGTGATAATACTGCAGTGCTTTACCTTCCAGAAAGGATAGACATCCTTATGTACATACATATTGTTCATAAAAAATAGTTGCATGCTATGAAAGGCAATGTATTTTCTTTGCCAGTTCTTGTAACTTTTTTACTTTCTGCTCTTAACTTCATGGGTCTAGTTCTCATTATGATTATTTACTTTGTTCACTTTTGTGTCTCTCAGCTTTTAAAAAGATAGGATGAAAGTTATTCCCTTACATTGTGTCAGCATTTCTCAGACTGCAGTTCATTCAGGTCTGAGATTGCTCTTGCAGTCTGATAAGTACAGCAGGACTGGTGTTATTTTGATTGGTGTCAGGTCAAGGTTTTTAATCAAGGCTGAAGGAGTACCTGAGAAAGGAAGGAGGCTCAGCTTAAGTACTGCTGAATACGTCTGCTTTGTGGACACGGATTGTCAGCACTCAGAACAAAAAACACTCAGCAAAGGCATGATTGCAGTTTTCAAACTGCTGAAAAAGATGTCAAAACAATTGTGTTGAGAGCAAGTGATGCCAGTACCTTAGGAAGGAGGAAGGCACAAGGATAAAAAAGAAACAGGAAGTGATATTTCACACATAGGATGTTGAGTGCAGTGATTTATAAAAATGCTTTGATAATCATTTCTCAGTTTACTTTGAGATTACTTTGAGATTTTAACTGAGTAAATTCTCTAAATAAAAGAGGGTGATAGTTATATCATAACTGTATTGTGGATAACTTTTATATATTATTTCTCCACCTCAGTGCCCACATTACTACATTCAGATGCTGATATATTCAAAGTCAAACAAAAATATGTTTGCCTCTACCTTGTGCAGCTGATGGAGACATCTCTAACAATGACCCCAAGACCTGGATTTGACTAATAGCTTGTGCCCTGAAAGGACCAAGGCAAGGGAAGATGTTAGTGAGTTACCAGTACCAGCTCATATTTTTTTTTTATTTTTTTTTTTTTATTTGGGGGGGGGGTAGGGGGATTGTACTGTATCCCACAGCACAAGTGATACCAACAGAAGGGTAGAGGTAGCACCTACTGGATCAGATGAGTTGTGCCACATGTAAGGCAGAAGATGTTGTGGCAGCCATTTAGAGTCATGCATAGGGAACCTCCCTAGAATATTATCATAAGTGAATGCCAGCAGTTTCCATGAAGAGAGAGACAGGCATAGGGGAATGGACACCTTCATGCCTGCAGGTTCCTGAGTTTCATCTCCCAGGGAAAGTAAATGGGTTGAAAACCTCTCACCCCAGTCAGGGAACAAATAGCCGATAGGACTTTTATTTTGGCTGTGGTATAAATGAATTTATCTCTCTTCTTGGGGGGAGGGGTGAATAAATCAGTAGTCACCTGGTAGGTGAGTGAAGTTTAATATGTAAGTAAATAAATAAAGGGCTAATATTTTGCAAGTTTTTTTTTTTTAAAGCAAAAGAATAAACCACAGACCCTCACTTATGAATCTTCTACATTCTACGAACTACAGAAAGAACTAACCCTAAACATGCTGTTCAGCCTCTCCACAGGCTACGTGCCCATAGAATGGTGCACTGCAACACTTATTCCACTCCACAAAGGAGTGGCCACAACTGACCCTGTTAACTATCTCCCCATAAGCCTGACTAGCCTGGTATGCAAGGCTATGGAGCACATCATCATGAAACTCATTAACAAAGACATTGGGAACTTCCAAACACTTGACCCGACCCGGTTTGGCTTTGTTAAGGGCAGATCATGCCTACTAAACCTGGTTGACTTCTTCGAGACAGTCACCAAGGCCATAGACAAGGGAAAGGTGGTTCACACAGCCTACTTTGACCTCACCAAGGCTTTCAACACCATTCCCCACTCAGGTATTACAGAAAAACTCACCAGCCTGAACATAAACCCCTACGTCACGAGATGGGTTGCTAACTGACTTACAGACAGAACTCAAACGGTAAGAATAGCGGGCTGAACCAGTCACAAGTGGTGTCCTGCAAGGCTCGGTCCTGGGACCCCTACTGTTCAGCATATACTTCTCAGAAGTACAGGCAAACACAGGAGGACTATAGCTAACCAAGTTCACCGATGACTGCAAACTGGGAGCCATAATTGACTCTCCTGCTGACACGGATATCCTCCAAAAGGGCCTTACTGAGACGGACACTTAGTGTCAAAGTCATGGCCTCAAGCTAAATGCCAAAAAATGCATAGTCATCCCATTTGGGAAAAACAAAACACCCACAAATTACCACATAGGTGACAGCCCCCTTAGTACAGAAGAGGTAATAAGAGATCTGGGGACCCAGGTAGATAGTAATCTCTACTTTGACAACCATATTGCCAAAGTAGTTAGGAAATCCTTCTACATGGCCCATCTAATTACTAAAGGGTTTGCATCTAGAAATAAAGAGGTTATAGTGTCCCTCTACTCGTCACTCATTAGACCCATCATAGAGTACAATGCCCCATTTGGGATGTACCTCACAAGACACTTCCAACAGCTGGAAAGACCACAAAAGTACCTCACCAAGAGGATTACTGGCCTCAAACATATGCCATATGCAGCCCGACTGAAAAAACTTTGGCTGTACTCAGTGGCATATTGCTTACTCAGAGGTGATCTCTGCCTGACATACAAAGCCATGTCCAAGTCAGAGTTGATGGACATGCTCCACCTAAAAATAATTCAAGTCAGTGTGAGCCACGTGCTCTACTGTTAAACCTCACCACAACAATAAATAGAACATGCTGGAGGGATAGATTCCTGTCACAGAGACTCCCCATGCTTTGGAACAAAATTCCAAATTACATCAGGCAGACCCCCTCACTAACACTCTTCAAGAGAAACCTTGATGAGTGGATGGGTAACGGAAAACACACCCCTGGGATCAATTCATTGGCTCTGCTTGACAGAGCATCAGTTAATTAATCAATGGGGCGGCGAAAGTCGACACACTCTGGCTAGGCGTATAAATGCCCTCGGGCAGATAGCCTAGTACCTACCCATGAACCTATGAAGCTACATATTTGTAAGTCAAAGAGTATCAAAAATACAAGGTCTCGGCACTGGACGTTTGTCTGTCACTTAAACAGAACATGCTGGAGCCAGATAAGTGTCCCAGAGATCGCCCCTCCTATGGAACAGGCTTCCCATTCATGTGAAGCTGAGTTTGTCAATTACCCAGTTTAAGCGCAACTAGACCAGTGGATGGGAAATAGGAAATTTACATTGGGCATGACACCCACGTCCCTTATGGACAGAGGTAGGTTATAAATGCCTGGCCATCAAAGTCCGATCTGGATACAGGACATATTCCTTTGGGAAAATTTTGGCTAGGCTTAGAAAAGCCCCTATGAATCACTGTATGTATGAATAAGGATTAGAAGAGCATTGCTTACGAAATGGAATGGTTTATTTTCTCCATGAGTGGTCTCTAACAGTCTCAGTTAAGCTATTTTAATTGCAGCTTTAAAGTTAAACATTTTTTGTGTTCTGAGTTCAAAGGTCCTGCTTGCTATACCATGAATAAAAGTTTTGCTTCTTTACAAAGCTCTAAAATATCTTCAGTGACATATTTCACCTTTTCAAATACTTGCTTCTTTTTATTATTCTTGGAATAGTATAATCCAGAAAATGCAGATTCCCTCATATCTATGGGGGACCGTGACCTCTTGGGCAGCCAGATCAGTGCTGGCAGCAGGCAGAACCCTGCAGCAGTTTGACATGTGGATGTTGAACACAGGCCACTCTGCAGTCTCCCCAGGGTGCTTTCAGAGCCTTCAGACATCACTAGTGATATTGCTAGTGTTGCCAGGGGTGGGAGGATGTGTCTACTCACTGGTTTTAAAAACCACTACCAACTTTCTAAGCGCAGTCATCTGGCATACCGCCCTGTAACTCTTTGGACAGCTCTCTGTTATCTTGTGAAACATTATTTGTTCATTCCAGTGGTATAAAATAATTAATATTCTGCCATTTGATTACCAAGATGGCAGGATACTGCAACTCAGTTTACAGACCAGTAAATATTTTGCATTTATTCACAAAGTTTCCAGATGTAGATTCACTATATGTCAGTTTAGTAGAAGAGAGTTATGTTCAATAGCTGAGTACAGTAACTATTTCAGATAGACATAATCTGAACATTTATCTATACATCTAGTACAACAAACTCACTTTCGCTAAAGTGCATTTTAGTGAAAATGCACTTTCGTGAAAGAAAATAAAAAAAAAAAAATGATAAAAAACCTACAAAAATAAAACACTACTCATGTTTATGCAGGGGGGCTCCCGTCTACTTTAATATTCTCACTCCGAGATCACACTACAGTGGGGAAAAGGGAATATTCCCTTATCTCCGCTGTACCGTGATCTAAGCAACACTTTGCTTAGTTGTACAATCAATTACATGTTGATGTACAACTAAATCTACACGCAAATAGTGTGTCATTTTTTTTTTCTTTTCTTTTTTTGCGAAAGTGCATTTTCACTAAAATGCACTTTCGCAAAAGTAAGTTCCCTGTAGTACATTTCAATTTAACATACTTTCAATATAGCGACTAGGACCCATGTGTGTATATATATATATATATATATATATATATATATATATATATAGATATATATATATATATATATATATATATATATATATATATACATATATATATATTTATATACACACACACACACACACACATACACACACACACACACACACACACACACACACACACACACACACACACACACACACACACACACACACACACACACACACACACACACACACACACACATATATATATATATATATATATATATATATATATATATATATATATTTTTTTTTTTTTTTGGGGGGATTCAACACTCTTGCTCCATCAATAACCAAAGTCAGATTAAATGTAGGTTTCAGGTCTTAAGGAAAATTGGCTTACGACAAATTTATAATGTCCAGTCTCCACAGTTTTTCTGCAACACCCACCTAAGGTTATTGTATCACAATTCAGCACTCAGCCATTTTTTTCTATTTAGCTAACTTTGCCATCTTTTTCTGTATCACTGTGAAAAGTTATTTCACTTTATGTGCATACAGTAGATCCCTTATTTCAATCAAAAACAGTTGTTTAGCCTGTTTCTGTTTAACTTTGCTTTTGAGTGCTAAAGACTTTATTTCAACTGTGTACTTAAGTATTTGTGACACTAAACTTGCCAACGTATTGATTTTTCCTTTCAGAAGATTTATTCATGAGCATGCCTGTTTTTCACCAAGAATAACTTCAGCTGTTATACTTCCTTACAGCTTGGTGCATTCTCATGCAGTGTAGTCTCATGATCCTGTATCCAAGAACAACATAGCATGCAGGTTCTTTTGGTTTTCCCAGAGTTTTCAGGTTCATCTATGTTTGCTTTTTGACTATTTAGCTGTGATGCAGGGTGATTTTATCCCATTAACACTGAAATAAGTAAGCTCCAGCCATGTAAGCAGCTTGTTCCATATCCAAAGTGAATTCACATTTGAAGATTTTTTTTTCTTTTTTTAGCGCTTTAGACAGACTAGAGGACACAATAGAAATGGGTCTATTGTAATTTTGCCTTATGGATAGTATAACACCGTGAAGGGAAACCATATCTGTACATTTTCAAATGACAAAAATAAGATCAGTTAAAAAGACAAGTTAATTGCTTTGATTAAGTGACTAGTGATGTGAGAAATAAAATATTTAAGAAATCTGGCTTTACAGACATTTGCTCCTGAATTTTTATGTGCAGGGGATTGTTTTCTCCTATTCTGGGTGTATGACCATATTTTAGTGGGGGACAAAGCCACGGGAAGGGAGGGGTGGTGGGGATGGTTGCATCGGGTACCAGCTTGTAGGGGGTGTTAAACACGTTGAGAGTTTACCAAGATAAATTCACTGTAATGAGTTTATAAACTGCAAAGTAGCACTGAGTTACTAGGTGCTACATAAAAGCTTATTTCCAAATTTAAAAATAACACAACAAAAGTTTACAAGTTGTCATTGAGCTGTCATGACTGTGATCACTTACAGATGGGGAGGACAAAAAAATGTATGTTTCCAGGGGCTACAAACTCTTCTGTGATCCTTAGAACTATTTAGAACTTTATGTTTCTGGTAGATTACCCTTTGGAAATTGGTCTGAGTAGAGTGGCCAGACCAACAGCAATCCACAGTGCATGTAGATGATTGGAACAGAGACAGTGGGACCATCCCTGAAGCTAGCTCTAGGAGTGACATTTATCAGCAATGTCTGGTAGCTAAATGACTCACATAGTTACCAAAAATGTGGAGTGGTTGTACTGATTTGTTGTCTACAAGGTGAACAGTGGGGAGTCAGGCACAATGCCACTCAACTGGCAGTTAGTGGCACGTGACTCATGGGACATGGAATATCATTTCATTATGGAAAGGACCTAAAGCTTGTGTGACAGATTGGAAAATACAAGCTACATTCAGTTAGCCTTACCTCAGCATATAATTTCAGAGCCACATTCCTTGAACGTGGGTGATCATTTTTCCTTCTATGGAGCTGCTCATCAAGCAATAACCTGGATGGCTGTGCAGGTGCTTACAAATCCACTGGTAGTACCATTCAGTTAGAATCTGTGCTACTTCATAAGAGGTTGCCTCAAAGTGGCTGAATTACAGAAAGGAAATCATTACTTGTTATTTGTGCATATGCACCTAACAACAAATTGGATTATTCAGGCTTCTTAGAGATTGTCGGTGTGTTGGGAAATAGTATGCCAACTACAGATTCTGAAATTCTAACATGTGACTACTATGCCCATATGTGTAATAATGGAGACACCTGGAGATATGTGACCAGAAGGATGATTTACCTCATCAGAACCTAAGTAGGGAGTTATTTTTAGTTTTTCGTGTTGGTTGTGGATTGTCTGTAACAAATACCACATTCATACATAAAGGATGATCATATATGTGCTGGGTACAAGAGCTCCTTGGGCTAAAGGTAAATGCCAACAGAGAATGACATTCAGACAGCCTCAAAAAGATTTTAGCAAAGCATTTGACAGCTCATGAGAGAGAAATGGGATCTTACTCAAGCTATCCTGTGCAAGGGTGCATAACCTTTGACCTGAATTAGGGACCTTTGACCTGAATTAGGGACCTTTGACCTGAATTAGGGATATTGTTGAAAGGAGTAAGGAATACTTTGAGAAGCTCTTGCATCTTATAAGTGTGCTGTCCTATGTACAGGCAGTGCCAGAATCCATTGGTAAAACTGATTCCATTTCAGTTGATAAGGTCACTGCAGTAGTTAAATAGTAACACCATGATTAGGCCGCACGAGTGCACGAAATATGGTTGGAAATGCTGAGGTTGCCAAATATTGTGAGGGGTTTTATTGCTAATTCATTTTTTTTTTGCATTTACCTCACACAACTGATGGCTCACCATCCTAGCTCCAATCAACCCACTCATTCCTCCAATAAAGACAGGGAGCCAAGAGCCAGAAGCATTTGTGATTCATAAGGAGGGTGACATCTATGGCTTATTCATTTTCCAGCTAGAGCAAGTACCCTATTGGCCCATTTCACTCTCCTTAGAAACAAGAATCAATGCAAGGGAGAAAGACAGCTTGTGGTAGTCATGCAAAGGTCTCTCCACCTAGACTGACCCTCTGTGCAGAAACCAACAGCTTAGATTTATGCCTCCACATGCCCAGCTTTCTGGATTATAAGCAGTGTCTCCTCACTACAACCCAATTACAGGTGCAGTACCCCAGTTTGTCACTTGGAGTTACCAGTGCAGTAAATCTAGCTGCCTCACCCTCGCCAGGATGGGCAGGCTTGCATCACCTGATTGCTCCCATCCCACCCACCTGGCCCTTCCTGTGATTTGAGCTTTTACTCACACTTGGGCCATCAGTAGAGCAGTGAGGGATTCATCCCCATAAATTGCTTGGCCAAGCAGATTAACACACATTTTCAATGTTGCTTGAAAGGCAGATACAGTAAATTTGTATTATCCCCCCCTCATAAATTACAAGCCCCTGGTACAGGATGATCATGTCTCTTTCAAGCTGGGCTGACTGGTAATGCACATATTGCAAATTAACCAGAATGTCAATATTTCATAAAGGTGAAAGGGTGACAGGAAAGTGTGATCCAGTTATAGATTACCTATATTCCTTGGTCTTCCCAGAAAAGTATATGCTGGGATGCTGGAAGGGGACTTCATCCATCAGCTGATGGCTTTATTCTGGAGAAGTTATGTGTATCCTATCCTTACCATGGAGATAGGGATCAGCTGTCCAGCACAGATTCTGTAGAGGTCATGTGAGCTTGCTAAATCTTTCTACATGTGTTTTGTGGACTTGTAGAAGACATGTTATCCTTTATCCCAGAATGCCTTGGCTTCAAGGTCACTGCTGCACATTATGGGGTCCCTGTTTTGAGGAGTAAGGATTGTAGCTGTATTCCTTGAATTTAGCAGAAAACATTTAAAGTAGGCATATAATTCCCACAAGAATGTGCTTTGTCTGCTGTCCTCTTTGTTGTTTTCATGGATGGATATTAAAAGGTACTGCCAACATCTGGAGAGTATCCATTTTACATGTGTGAGTGTGGTGTCATTGTTGTTTTGAAGTAGTGTTGTCTTATTCATTGTAAATGTCTATGCTCTCCAAGAGGCAATTGAGATATTTGTTACTGAGTGTGAAGCAGATGAGACGACACTCAATATCTCCAAATCCAAGGACACAATTCCTTCCCCAAAAAGACTAGATTATTCTCATCAGGTGTTGAGTCACCATCTAATTCTCCCTGCCAGTACTCCCACTGCCACCAACTAACTCAACCCTGGAGGAGCAGCAGTGAACTCAAGTGGAGAAATTTAATTATCTGAGGGTCTTGTTTACAATTTTAGGTTGAGGGGATATGGAGTTTGACCAGTTGATAGGTGAACCTTCAGTCTGCAGGCATTATACCGGGGTGGGTGATAAAGTGAAAGCTTAGTCACAGGACAAAGTTAAAAATTTACTAATGCATCTATTTTGTAGTTTTACCTATAGTCATGTACTTTAGGCAGTGACTGAGAAGATGATACCATGAAAAAAGTAGCAGAGATGAGGTTCTTTCACAGAGTGGCTTGGTTCACTCTCTGTGAATGAGCAAGGAGCTCAGTGAATCTAGGATGGTCATGAAGTGCAACCAGCACTCCCCTGAGTGGGGAGGAGTCAGTTGAGATGGTCTGGGCACCTCATGAAGATGACCCTGGACACTTCCCATTGGAGGACATGTTCAATGCATCATACATTTCAGCTCATATGGGAAAGCCTGGAGATCCCACATATTGAGCAAGAGACTGTTACTGAGGATAGGAAAGTCTGGCCTACCCTGCTCATCTTCAACCACTGCAACTTAACAGGGCAAGCAAAAAAAAATAAATAATGATTGGATGGGTGGATTGATGGATGGATGGATGAATGGATGGATGGATGGATGGATGGATGGATGGATGGATGGATGGAGGATATTTTTGCAACATTTTGATGTGTGATGGATACAGAACATAAAGGAAAAAGTAGGAGCCAAAAGAGAAAATCACAATAACCACAGTAGCTTCGAATATAAAATGAAAAACAACAATTCACGATCACGAACCACAAAGTAGCTCACCAAATTTATTATGAACTAAAAGAGAAAAATACCATGGTAGGGTTACTACTTAATACTGTACTAGAGTGTTAAGTAGGATTCTCAGATCTCAAGTAATAATACTGTTGAGATATGGATATTAATTGCGTATAATGCCCCGTTTCGGTATGCACCTGTCCAAATACTTTAAAAGCCTCCAGTGCTTTCTCACTAAAAATATCAAGGCCTAAATCCTAAAAATTACGCAGACCATCCAAAACCCTTGTCCTTCTTCTCTGTGTTATGCAGGCTGCTAAGACATGACCTCTACCTTCAGTATTGAGACTAAACAGACATTATCCTTTCTGACATATTACACATTCATAAATGCAGTGGTAGCATGAACCCTGACTCAAGGGATTTCAATCACTTTTGCAACATAATAGAGCATGTTGGAGGGATAGTTATGTATCACAGAGTATACTGTTTCTATGGAGCCATCTTCCACTTCACATAAAACAAAGTATTTCACTTACTCTATGCAGTCCCAGTTTAGCACCTATATCCCTCATGGATAGAGACAACAAGTAAATTTCCTAATATATCCTTGTTCTGCCACCTCTAATTTACTCATAAACAAAGGCCAAAAAGCTACCAGGGAATGTAATGCTCAGCTTCTTACGATCCTCACAGATCAATAGACTAGTAAGTACCTATGACTCTATGAATCTATAATCTTGTGGCTATTACTATGAATGCTCATATTATTTGTACTAATTTTACTTTTGAATGGTAAATGAACTAAAGTGTTTCCAGAAACATTATGGCCTTGAAACAGAGTCAGTATGATTTTTCCCTCTTATGTAGTCTGCCTTTATTAAGATAATCCTCAAATGGATTGTCAAAAAGATTGTCCACCCTACTCTTCTTTTGTGAAACAGGAAATAATCTGTCCTGTAACTGAGGATGGATGCTCATAAAGTAGCAAAATGCATATTCTGGTTAATTCCTTGATGATACATCCCTTAGTAATATGGAAGATATCTAAATGAAAGAGTCTTTTGTTCTATCTATTGAGGGTACAAGCAGTAATTAATTTGCTTGGGGGCTCTGTTATCTAGTTGTTAATATTAATATTTGACAATGGTCATGTAATATAGGATTTAATTGTTTAACTTTAGTGGTAAGTATTAATAAGAGATTCAAACATACAGGTCACC
>NC_056740.1:499834829-499874829 GCF_019279795.1 Protopterus annectens | reverse complement strand
AAAATAAAGAGCTTTTCATCCAGTATATTAACTTGAACTTGTTCAGATAAAAAAGAAGTACAAATTGGAGTTTTAAATAACCTTCCCAGTTTTCCCATGTGATTGTTCAGTAGTAATATATGCAAATCCACTTGAATGCATATATTACCCTGGGATTGAATGATATGTGCTCAGTTCATTGCATGCTAAAACTGAAAAACTTGAGGAGATAAACGTTAAAATATGCTCTATAATATGTTTTAATATATGTGTTTTATAAAAGGTTTTTCTAAATAATATTTTACATAGGTTAAATAATTGAGATTTTTTACAATGTTTTTATACCTATGCAATAGTGAAGAATAACTTTGGATGGCATTGTAGTGATGTTCCTTTAAGAGCTTACTACTGAACAATCACATGGGAGAACTGGGAGGGGTATTTAAAACTCTAATTTGTACTTGTTTTTATCTGAAGAAATTTGAGTTAATATACTGGATGAAAAGTGCTTTATTTTATTCATTAAATACACTTATTTCATCTGGAGTCTACCCTTTTATTTGCCCGAACCAGTTGCCAGTGTTTTATTTTTGGTTTGTCTTTCATTTTTTTTGTTTTATTATTTTTAATATTGCTATCATGTATACAAAATGTATGTCTTTAGCAGTTGAATACTTTTTTGCAAAGATTAATTTTAAAAGCCTACATTCATAACGTCTGACTTTTTTAAAAGTAAGCCCTCCCTTGGGGCCACCCTTTATTGACATTATCAGTGAACCTGCTGCTGTCACCCCCAGGACATCTAGTTTGTTGTATTCAGCTTCTATCAGTAGCATCAACTTTACCTATAGAGAAGCTGCATCCAAAAGCATGCATCTGGACTTTAATTCTGCAGATGTGTCATCCATCAGATATGCATTCTTCAGTCATCATAAACCTTTTGCACCATTAGGAAAACATATTCATTTGATTTTGTTTCCTGTCCTGTAGTCGTGTCATTTTACAAATTGTTGCAGTTCAAATTATTTATTCTCCCATGGACATGCTTGTCATTGCTAGACACTGAAATGCCAGATGGGTTTTGATATACTAAAGCCTTATTAATCTCAATATTTTTGTGGTTTTGGTTACACCGTCACATTAGATATATTATGCTTATTTTATCTTAATGGAATATGTAAATAAAATTTGTAAACTTTGTAAATGCCTCACTTGGATACTCTGCGGACCATGTTTTCTATTAATGTAGTATGTCATGCTAAAGGTTTCAAGTAAAAATACTTATCATATTTATTGTATTATCCAAAATCATATTTTATATTTTAAAAATTCTATAGTCAAGCCCTTGCAAAAATTGACATATTTTGCAGTCCAAACATAAAAAAGGCTGCATATAAACTATTACATTAATAGATATTGCACATTTGTAAATGACTAAATAAAAACATTGCAGTTTACTTTTAACCAACTACTCCATAGTAAACAGAAAAATAATTTTATAGGATATTTTGTATATAAAAATGGAAGCTACGGAGTGCATGAATGTAAAAGGAAAACAGAGTTATATGAATATAAAATGAGATATGCTATGGCATAATGTTTAGACATTGCACATAAGTGGCTTTCTACAGAACTTAGTTTAACTTATATGACTGTCACATCTTTATTGGCTAATTCCAAAGTAGGAAGGAATCACAGAATTAGTCTGCAACTCTCTAGGGTTTCTGATGTAATCATATACAAGCGCTACATTATAATGATGATGTGAACAAAAGTATAAACAATTGCATTTGTCTCTTTCTTTGCTTTAAGTCTTAATTTCTGACAGAATAAAGTTTCCCTTTTTTCCAGTTCATTTAAAGAGAAGTGAGAGGCTTGCATGATAGGAGTTATAATGGTGCCCTGTTTACACAAGTCTCTGACCTTGAATGACATTGCTAGCAAAGTTTGATTGACAGTGCACTGCAGTGCAGGGTACGGCTGTGCATGTCCATAGTTCTAGAAATCATATCTCCAGTTTCTATCTTCTGTAAATAAATGCATCGTTTCAGATAGGTAGTTTATGCATTACATGTGCTTGAATGCTGGAATAAATATTTAGATGTAATAAACTAGGCAGAATACTAAAATGCCTTTCTGTCATTAAAGCTCTTTTGAATCAAGAATTTCTAAATTAAAGCTCATTTGAATCAAGAATTTGTATAAAATGTTATTAAATGTACAGTGAATATTTCTTCTGTCTTGCTGTACCATTATGTTTGTCTCACCTCATTAATCATGAAGTTATTCACTACATTTACCCAAACAAGACTGTGATTAAAAGGTTTTAATTAAAAAAGAGACGATCTGTAAAGGAGGCTCACATTTTAATGTAGCTCCTTTGTAAAACACATACATAAATAATGACATTACAACATTTTCATTCATTCATTCTTTCATTCATTCATTTTGTAACATCTAATTTAAGCCGGGAGCATAATGTTGAGAACCAGTTTTAGGGGATGACAATCCATTGTAGGATGCAAACATCTATACATGCACACATGCGCGCACACACACACACACACACACACACACACACACACACACATACACACACACACACACACACACACACACACACACACACACACACACACACACACATATGCACACACACACGAATGCACACATGCACGTGCACACCCACACACAAACACACACACACACACGTGCGTTCATGCGTACATGCATGCAGACACACACACAGAAACACACCGGATTACTCACACATGCACACACACACACACACACACACACACACACACACACACACACACACACACACACAGACACACCCACATGCGTGCATGCATGCAGACACACACAGAAACACACCAAATTACTAACACACACACACAAATGCACACACATACACACACGCACACATGCACACACGCACACACGCACACATGCACACACACACACACACACACACACACTTATACACACCTATGTGCAAGTTCAAGGATCTGCAATTCACATGTGAGCTGAGGGATAAAATCAAGGACTGCACTGAAACCCATATTGACAGAGAAGACAAATAGACTCCAAAGAGAATGTAGCCCCATTGGGAGCCAGACTAGAGAGTCAAGCACAGTATGGCAGCATTGCTGACTGCTATGCAACAATGCAATCAAAAATGCACAAAAAAGCAGTTTGATGTCAAATGTATCAAATACCATGTATTCTGAGTTATGTGAGTAGCACCAGGGACTGGATTTATTTATGAAATTACTGTTTCCATAATGAAGAAAAGAAGATATTTAGCTATTTCTACAAAAGGGATATTGTATCTAAACTCTGGTTGCCAGGATTGGTGATTACACAGTCTCTGAATATTAATGCTATATATTGCAGTGGTATCTTTTGGAACTGGAATTGTAATTCCTTTGTACCGCCTGTGGGGATCAGGTATTTTATATTCACATACATATCACTCTTCTGTATGATGCATGACACATATGAATGTAAAGCTTTAGCAGTTGTGGACATTATATAAAATATTTACGATGCTATTTCAAAAACTGTATTTCACTTCTCTTCTCTTTAAAAGCACATTGTTCACATTATCAGAAAGGTATTGCTATATCTTGTTTTTTTTTTTTTTATTATGTTGTCACATTTCATTCAAAATACATTTAAATGCAGTTTAACCTAAAGGCACCCTTTATGTGTGTTAGTATTGCTTGTGATGCAAAGATACAAAGATATGTCTATAAATGAATGCTATTTAGCATGAGCAAGAAATTAACAGTTTTGTTATGCTTGCATGACTTAATATTATGTTCTTAACTTGCATCTTCATATAAAAATGATATTTTAGGCTTACTTTTTACAAGGATTAGATCCCTTATTCTCCAATACTCATTTAGAATTCTGGTAAGCTTTCACTCACATGCCACACTAGAACTGTATTATCATGTTTAAAATAAGCTGCCATAATTAATATGTTTACTAAATGACTTATTGTATATGTCTGGCTCTATTCTATAGCTAAAAATTCAAATGTGCATGGAACGCACTATTAATAATCAAATGTGGTCCAAGCTCTTGGACTATTCAAGATACACAGCTGCCTTATCATAGCTGTTCAAGTCAATCCACCTGATTACCTTTTAACTGATACAGCAATTGCATTCATAAAAAGAAAAAAAGAAAAAAAACACTGCAGATGCCTTTAGATGATGACATGTTCTGATCTTGGATGGGACAAACAATAGCACAACATCAGGCTGAAGATGGTTACATGAAGTGCTTTGGGGGACTGCAGCTGACCAGAAAAGTAAATCAAATCCATTGCCAATACATTCTTTCACTGTCCAGATAAAACAGCGGACTAAGCTGACGAACTTTCACCCTTCACCCCCAGCTCACCAAGCCAACGCACAGATTAAAAAAAATCAATACTTCCAATCGATAGGAAAATATTTTTAGTCCCTAACTGAACGATATGTTTTGACAAGGCCAAAGAGGCGCAGGAAAGAATGGTAAAAGATAAAAGACAGAAAATTAGGATTTTGCTTTATTGGCTGCAGTGGAATCACAAATCATATTTTAGCTCATGTTGCTGGAATTCAATCCCAGGAAGGCAGTAAATGTAAGGAAATGAATGTATGGCAATGCCGAAGTGCTATAGTCCTAATAAACTGTCATGAAATACACTGATTGCACATTGCATTTTTGTCATTGAAACCAGATTGTTCTTCATTACATGAGCACTTTGCATAATGCTTTGCCTATGACTAAACGTACCACGTTATTTTGCTCTACCTTTTTGTATTTAAAATAGTTATACCTTTACCTTCAAATTTACTTGTTTGAAAAAAAAAACTGTAGCTAAAATATTGGAATCAGAATTCTATCTACAAATTAATATTGCCTGCATATACTGTGAGAAGCCAAAATGCAGGCACATATTAACTTCATAAATTATGCGCATGGATAACAAAAATGTACATGTAATAATCTACATTGCAATTTGGGTTGCAAGTAAAATGAGCATCTTTTAACATAATACATTTCACTTGTGCAGGCAAGGGGAGTTACATAATAAATGTTAAGTGCCAATTTAATCACTACATTTGAAATATGTATCTATATCTATATCTATATCTATATATATATATATATATCTATATATATATATATATCTATATATATATATATATATATATATATATGGTTCCCTTTCAGAAGACTATGAAATATCACAATCCTGAAATTCATAAGACTGAAGACCAAAATCCTGAAACTTCAAAATCCTGAAAACTCATAGCATACATCCACCACACCCCCCTGCTACTTAAATATATCAACTCCGAGATTGCACTTCACTACACTATGTGCAATCTCGGAGTTGTTATATTTAAGTAGCATGGGGTATGGGGGGTGCAGGGGGGGGCTTGCCCCCCTGCTCATACTTGGTGACAACTGCTATGCTTTGTTTTGTATGTGTTTCTGTGTCCTTGTACTGGCATATTATCATTATTTGTATTCTGTGTGCTTTCAGTATTTTGAGTTTTAGGATTCTGAGTTTTCAGGATTTTGGTCTTCAGTCTTATGAATTTCAGGATTGTGATATTTCAGTCTTCTGAAGGGGAACCATAGATATATATATATATATATATATATATGTATATATATATATATATATATATATATATATATATATATACATATATATATATATATATATATATATATATATATATATATATGGGTCCAGGACATATACTCGACTAATCAAATCATTGAAAGTCAAAATCATGCGCACAGAACAACGGAAACACTCGAAAACACAGGCAAACAAATATTAGAACACTGAAAACAACAGACCGGCAAATACATACAGGTAGCACACACACAACACAAACACTCCAAAAATAAATACACCAAACACATACATTTAACATAACTCTACGACTAACCCTCCACTAAACGATACATACACTACAACCTATCCACTTACCTTAACCCAACCCTACCCCTAAAGTCTGTGACTACCACACACACACCTTACCCGCTTCCTAACCCTAAAGTCTCTATCGCACACACACACCTTACCCGCTCCCTAACCCTAAAGTCCCTATTGCACACTTACCTTAATCCAGTCCGTAACCTCTGCTGCACCTATTTGCCGTTCTGTTCATTTCGGTAATCTCATATTCGCTTACCTGTGTTTTCGGTTATTTCCGTTTTCTGTGTTCTGTGCGCACGAGATTCATGTTCAGTGATTTTATTATTCGAGTATATGCCCTAGATCCATATATATACATATATATATATATATATATATATATATATATATATAGAGAGAGAGAGAGAGAGAGAGAGAGCATCTATATCATAGCGAACGCTATTTTATCGTACCGATAGTATTGAAACAAAATATCGAACAGGGAAAAAAATTTGCTGCTCCGTAAAAAAAAATAAACTTAAATACAAATTTAAGTGGGGGGCTGTGCTCCCCAGACCCCCCCTACTTAAATATACCAACTCCAAGATCGCACCATAGTGGAGGAAATGGCAAAGTCCCGAAGACGGCCCACCGAATTTTTTCCCTGGGAAAAAATTTGATGTTCCGTGACTTTACTATTTTGCCAATTCGACAGTTTCAGATCGACTAAATAGCATTCGCTATTTAGTCCTTTCGATAGCGTCATATAGACTCTATATATATATATATATATATATATATATATATAGATATATTTATTTATTTATTTATTTATTTTGCGTCTGTGTATGTGTGTGTGTGTTCTTAAAACTAAAATGTGTCCTCATGTTTTGATGCATATCTTCTTGTCCTTAGAATGTAATTATGCATATCTTAGGTGAGTAGTGCTAATGTGAGATGAGCACTAAGCTGTGTAGGACAAAATAGGATCAGAATTCTGTATAGTGCTATCCTACAAAAGAAGAGTATACTAACCTAACCCCAATTCTGCAAATGTAGTGCAACACAGAGGAGGCTGAGTGTAGCCATTGCTGTTAAAGGAGGACTGGCACTATCCATCCTGGGTTATATTCCGTCTGGAATCTAATAGTCACATAGAAAATGCAAAAAGACAGAAGGCCTTTCATATGAGTCCTGATCTGTATCCTACTTATCATTAACAGGGCAGCACTAGCTGCCCACATGAAAATGCACCACCTTTGCCCTGCCTGCATGTCTGTTCAACACTTAGACAGTTTTAGAGATAGCCAGACAATGTAAAAGACAGATAAATGTATGAGTTATTTGAAACTGCAAAACTATCGACAGTTCTATATGCATATCAATGCTACTTATTAAGTGTAAAGTTAAACTCTAATGATGTTTAGGACTAATACACACATAACTTCAAAGCTAACAGTATTTGGTCCATTTTTATCTTTTTTGCTCAACACTATAAAAGTTTGGCTTGGGTTCCGTATTAAGTACAGTGATTTTAGTTTAGACATCAGGACACTGGCATAGTACATTTTCTGTAGTGTATTAATTTTGCTGTACTTGAAAGCTAGTCTTAGAAATTTAAATTAGGAAAAAATACTAACTGAAGTGAATTGTAGCACTCCATAACAGCTGCATTTTAACCTGAAGTTCATGCGTCATTTTGCACAGGATATTTTGCGTTGTAAATTTGACTTTATTATATAGTATCACTCCTTTAACTCATATTCTCTGAAGTGTTGAAGTTCTGATCTTGTAAAAATGGCCAAAATCATAAAAATTAGTTTCTGAGCTCTCTATATACTAGTTATAGAGGCAATGACAAGAGTCTGACAGCACTAGAGAGCCACATAATCCATGTGGTATGACAGTTTCTCTCCTTACTGCATGCCATACAGTTTTCAATTTACAGTTCTTCTTCCTTTGCCAGAGTAATAAAATATCCTGCATTTACCAACTGGAGTTACCGTCCAGGAAGTTATGGAGTTTATTTGTTTATGCTCCTATTGTCATCCTGACTGTGAGGGCATTTCTTTAGGTATGTCCTAACCTCAGCCATGGCGGCAGCAACTGCATCATCACAGGTTCTCCTGTTCCATGTGTGTGTGTGTGTGTGTGTGTGTGTGTGTGTGTGTGTGTGTGTGTGTGTGTGTGTGTGTGTGTGTGCATATGTGAGTGTGTGTGTGTGTGTGTGTGTGTGTGTGTGTGTGTGTGTGTGTGTGTGTGTGTGTGTGTGTGTGTGTGTCTGTGTGTGTGTGTGTCTGTGTCAGTGTCCATAATTGATGAGGGCTACCTTCACTGGCTTACTGAGCACCAAACCTGGATCATCAATCCTGGCTATTTTGGTGCCTTGTAAACCTCTGTTCGTTTATTGCCGGTCATCCAGCTAAACAACTTCCCCCAAGGATAGGCAATCCAACTTCAGCTGCTCACTCTCATTATCCCTTGCCTGGCTCTTCCAGCATCTCAGCTGCAAATGTAACTCAAGTCATCTGGGTCATAGTCAGGGCTTCATACATCTAAGCCACATAGCCAGGCATATCATTCTCAACGTTTTATAGTACATTGCTTAATAAATTGTTATTTCTAACTGTTGAAGTTGTCTCAGCTAGCTAAAAAATATTTATTTTCTTTTCTACTGATTTTAAACTTTTATACCAGTATCAAGTATTCAATCTGCCTTTCCATCCTGTCTCCATATATCCTTTCTGTTTAATTAGCATGTGCACTTAGACATATAGCTGCAGTCTGACAGTTAATACAGAGGTTTATGGGTACATTTTGTTAATAAGCTGTTGCCTGTAGTCCAGGGTTTGTTTCCCTCAGTTTGCCCAGTGTGTGACCCAAAGCATGTTACTTAACCCCACTGTGCTTTGTGGAAATTGAAATAGGTTCCCGTGGTCTCTTAGACTGCATGTCAAGCAAATAACTATATACCATATAATTATAGAATTCATAGAAATTTCAAGGCAGTTGAATCTCATGACTATTTACATCTTGCTAGAACCCCCTCTCAGGTTGTACCCCCTTTTTAGGAGGTCAAAGTGAGTTCATCCTGGGATAAATTTTTGATTTGTGGGTCATCATCTAATCATCTAGGTTCCATTTAAATGATAACAGTATATCAATAATCCAAATATAGGCACTGGAGACCAGGCAGATCCAACACACAAATGTTTATTAGCAAAAACCACACGAACCATGTGAACCGGTAAGTGTGGTTTTTGCTAATAAACATTTGTGTGTTGGATTCGCCTGGTCTCCGGTGCCTATATTTGGATTATTGGTTTTGTTCTTGGCCACATACACCACCTTTTAGAGATAACAATATATCACACTGCTTAACCTGCAGGAGCAATCTATTCCAGAGGTGGGGATGGCAGTCCATGATGAATCTGTCTCTCCACTATGTTTTATTTATCTGCTGGTGAAGTTTTATGTCCCTGGTTCTGGTCTTTGTGAAACTACTACACTTGTGGAGCTATAGGATATCCAAGATAGACAAGGTGTAGATCTTTCCAGAAGAGCTGATAAGATACTGAATAAAGGGGCATTGATTCCAACCTTTCTTGGTAACTCATGGTTGATCTTCTTAGTTAGGAGCCTCTTGGGTATTTCTAGTTGTTTGGCATATCTAGCGAGGTACATTCCAAAGGGGGCATTGTACTCAATAACTGGCCTAACTAATGTCAAATATAAGGGAATGATGACTTCTTTATAGATTTATAGATTCATACATTGTTACTTGGCTAAAGGCCTGGGGGCCTTTCTAAGCCTAGCCAAGTTTTCTCTGAAAGAATAATGATGTCCTATATCAGAACAGGACATTGAGAGCCAGGTATTTATAAGCTACCTCTGTCCCTAAGGGACATGAGTGCCAGGCCTGGTGTAAATTTCCTACTCCCCATCCAATGGTCTAAGTTGCGCTTAAACTTAATAATAGACAAACTCAGCTTCACATGAATGGGAAGACTGTTCCACAGGAGAGGCAGTCTCTGGAACACATATCTGTTTCTCCAGTATGTTCTGCTTAAGGCACTCTGCATAAGGAAGGTTTAGTACACCTTGTATTCTTTTTGTAAGGTACCTCTGAGGTTGCTGTAGTTGCTACATATGCCTGGTCATGTACATACCAAAGGGAGCATTGTACTCTATGATTAGTCTGATAAGGGCAGAGTACTGTGGGATAATGACCTATTTTTACCTAGATGTCATGCCCTTACTTATAAGTTGAGCAACATAAAATGATTTCTTCATCACTTTGGCAACATCATGTTTGAAGTTAAGGATACTGTCTACATGCATACCCAAATCCCTGACCACTGTGTTGACTCTTAAGGGGGTATTATCAACATGGTAATTAGCCAAGATGGCTGACCTCCCAAAGGGTACAATTATCCATTTCTTAGCATTGAGCTTAAGACCATGACTTGGGCACCATTTGTTAGTCAAAGACTGACCTTCTTAAAGAATGCTAGTGTCTGCAGAGGAGTTGAGGATAACCCTCAGCTTCCAATCATCTGCAAACTTAGTTGGCCATAAACCTTCATTACTTGTTTTCATTACAGAGAAATAAATGCCAAAAAGGAGCAGGCCCAGTATGGAACCCAGGGGGACTTCGCTAGTGACTGGCATCTTAGTAGAGGTGACCTTATCTATTTTGGCCTATTGGGTCCTATCAATGAGCCAGTTGGCTTTCTACTGGATGATAAAAGGGTTTATACCTAAATTATTGAGCTTGTCTATAATGCCTGAGTGGGGTATTGTATCAAAAGCCTTGGCCAGGTAGAGATAAGCTGTGTGCAGAGTTTTACCTTCATGCAATGCTTTGATGACCCTCTCAAAAAAATCCATCATATTTAATAGGCATGACCTTTCTTTAACACATCTGAGCTGTGATGGACTTTTTTTAATCTTTGCATATTACCTATGTCCTCATTTATCATGTCCATGATGATTGGTTCCATGGCCTTATATATGAGGCTGGTGAGACTTATGGGCTTGTAGTTACCCAGATCAGTGGTTGGACTTCCTTTGTGCAGAGGACTGACTGCAGCCGTCTTCCATTCCTTGGGCACAAAACCTGACTAAAGGCTCCAGTTGAAAAGTGATTCAAGTGAACGAGAGATGTCATGTTTCATGGTATTTGCTAAACATCCTGGGATGTTATTGGGACCCATCAATGCAGTGTTTTTGGCCTTGGAAAGTGCATTGATTTCCTGTTCCCTGGTAATGGTTGGGGGGATTGTGATCTGTGGTATTTACATTAAACAATCTGGAGGGGAATGACAGAAGAAATTTGAGCTGAACCTGTCAGCCAAAAGTTTGGCAATGACCTCCGGTTCAGTGTGGATGATGCAATATACAATAAGTTCTGCTCATTGTTGTGTATTTCCCCTGAGGTTCTTACAGGCATAGCTGTAGAAAGCTTTATGGTTGTCCTTTGTCTGAGAAGCTATTTTTTCTCCAGATTTAGCCCTTGAAGTATTGTCACCCTCTTAGTGGCCTGTTTAGATTGGATAGGGGGCTTTTAACATGAATGGCTTTGTTCTTCCTACTGTTGGCCAAGATTTTTTCTTTTGTTGTATAACCAATTGATTTTGTGAATCTACCAGGGTGACTTGCCTTTTGAGTTTATCTAATTCTTAACAGAGGTGGGCACAGCTGTCTGTACACAGCTATCAATATGGTTTCAGAGATTTTGTAAACAGCTCAGCATATGCTATGGTGTTTACTGGGTTTGGAGGTGCTTGGAATTTAGCCAAGGTGTTGCTTAGTAGACAGATGTTAACCTTGAAATAGTTCCTAATGGTTTTTGGTTTCACTGGATCCCCAGATTTAATTTTTATTTGACGTTAGATCTGATGAGCAAAGACATTACACTGGGTGAGAAACATCACCCCCCCCCCACATGTTCATGAGTACAAGGTCAATGATGTTTTCACCCCTAGTATGAGGATGGACCAACTGTTCCATGATGTTGGTGTTAAAGTTTAGGAATCACTGGGCTTGTGCAATAGAAGTGGTTTAGGATTCATAGTCTATAGAGAGGTAGTTGAGATCCCCCATGAATATTGTATTGGGTTGAACGATGAGGAACTCTAGTACATTGAGATGGGTTTTCTGTGACATGGGAGGGGGACCTATAGATTAGACAGGAAAGCAAGAAGAATGTTTCATGCTCGTCATATGATTTAGAAAAATCAGTGCATATCTTGCTGCTAGTTTGAGAAGTTTGTTTCTTTGTTTATGTATGGATGCCATTGTATTTCCACATGCTTTTACAAATGTCATATCCAACATTTTGTGTATACCTTAACTGCTTCTATTATCAAAAATAAAAAAAAGTTTATTTGAAAAGAAAAAAATCAGTGCATATCAAGATTATATATTCCCCATTCTGAAGGAGGTTTGGGCCTCCTTGAAACTGATTACATGTATAGATCTGCAATTGTGGGACTGCATACATATCTGCTGACCTCACAAGGCCCAAACATAGTGAAAGTTTTGAAACATGAGGAAAATAAATCTACGGTTACTTTCCTTCTTAGTCTAGCAGAAGCATATTGGCATCAAACGGGAATGGAAATCAAACCAGAAGTAGATAAAAAATAAGCAGCAACTGAATGTGCCAAAAAAAAAACAAAAGAAAGAATACAAGGTGAAGGATCAGATGAGCAGGCAAGAAATGTGGAAAATGCATAAATATACTTGCAAGTATAGAAAACTCCTGGAACAACCTCATGTTGATCAGGATCAAACACAGGAATGGTTAAGGAGAGGTGATTTCAAACCAAAAGATGAAAGGTTCATATTGGTGGCCCAAGATAATGGACTAGGTACATGTTGGTTTACAAAGTCCATTGAACATGTGGCAGAAACAAACAAATGTAGGTTTTGTAAAACAGAATTGGAAACAGTTGCACACCTTGTTGTTGGTTGTGACATACTAATGGCAGAAGGACTGTATACTGAGGATTGTGCAAACATTATACGATTGAAGCAGCTGAAAAACACTGGAAACATGAGCTACAAAGTATCATAGAAAATGATGAAATCTACATCACATGGGATCACCCATTACCACCTCAAACTGGTGTGTCTATAATTCCCAGGTTCAGTAGTAAGACCACCCTTATGAAGGGCGACATCACCACAGCAGTGAGCTAGTCTTCAAGGGGAATAGTGCATGCAGTGACTAGATAGATAGATAGATAGATAGATAGATAGATAGATAGATCGATAGATACAGATACAGATATATATATATATATATATATATATATATATATATATATATATATATATGTATATATATGGGTCTACCTGACATGGTCGACAGTTTATTTGGTCGACAGTTCATTTGATCGACAAGCATTTTAGGTGGGGGGCTTTGCCCCCCACAACCCCCCCTAACTATATATCTCAACTCCAGGGTTGCACAACATTGGGGAAGGGGGCAAATCTGCTTGTCGACCAAATGAACTGTTGACCAAATGAGTGTCGATCATATGAACTGTCGACCATGTCAGGTAGACCCATATATATATATATATATATATATATATATATATATATATATATATATATATATAGATACATATATAGATGTTATGTCCTTTAATGGGTTTGTTAGCTATCTCTTCCAGTGAGTTTATATTTATTAAGGTTAAGAACTTCTGTGCATACCCTAGTTTATTGAGGATTAGTTAAAGTCTCCTTCTATCCTTCTATACTTAATTTCTTGTTAATAGGGATTCTTACATTATCATAAGAGAACATGAAGGATGCCCTATAACAGGCAATGCATTGGTAGCTTATCATGTCTATCTTAAACATATATGCAGACTCTGGGAAGATGTCTGCAAGAGGCTGCTTAGTAGCTTGCTAGTCATCGGTTATGTTATGTTTTTGAATTTAATGTTTTTCTAGTAATTATTAATTGCATTTTAGTTCTATCATCTGTGTACAAGTTGAACTTTCACTTATATTCCACTGCATGCATGAAGAGCTAAATCCAGCACTAGGTGACCTAGACAGCTACGTAGGGCCTGTGTTGTCTGGGGGGCACGGTCATGTTGGCTAGGGTTCCCCAGCTTCATTATAAAAAAAATATCTGGTAAATAAAATAAAAACTGCTTGATTATTCAGTAAACACAGCAAGCATTAGGATCCAGCAGGAGCACTTCCTTACCTTGCAACTTCTGACTTCAAGTTCCAGAAGCCTCGCCATTAGGACAATATCCTAACATCCTCTAAACCCATGCAGGAAGCTGGAGATACAAAATCACTATGCAGCATGAGTGAGTGCACAGCACAGATCTTCCCTTTAGAGTGTGTGTGTGTGTGTGTGTGTGTGTGTGTGTGTGTGTGTGTGTGTGTGTGTGTGTGTGTGTGTGTGTGCGTGTGTGCGTGTGTGTGTGTGTGTGTATGTGATGTGCGTGTGTGCTTCCGTGCGTGTGTGCGTGTGTCTGTGTGTGTGTGTGTGTGTGTGTGTGTGTGTGTAATGCCCCAGTTAGGGGCACTGTCTAGTTAAGTGATTCTGGTCAGAGTCAAATCCTGAATCTTAATAACTAATGGCAAGCAAGTGCCCTAAATCTTCATACCAATTGCTAGGTCTCTTCTAATTTTATTTTTTGTTTTGTTAATCACAGAGGATTACAATCTGTCAGTGCCATCCATAGAGTTTCAAAACTGTGCTGTTCAGTGTTAGTAGTGCAACATGTAACACACATGCTTTTAGTGCAGTAGGTTGAGGATTCTCTTCCTACAATGGGGAGGGGGATGGGTTGGCTACACTCCTGAGTGTTCCAGTTTTGAACAAAATGCCCAGGAACTAATAACCTGTTGTTGGTTTGCCAGCCATTCCCTACTGCAATATTACCAGCACACTAATTTTTTGTTTGTTTTTATTAATGTAACATAGGCAATTTATTCTTCAAGGGAAGCAGGCACTACATTTGTAGATGAAACACTAAAGTACAAAGTTGTTTGCCAGCAGCAACCTCTTTGTTAGTCACAGTTCTCTTTAATGTGGAATTATTCAGATGGCTTTTACTTCTGCAAAGATTGTGTGTATTAGGCTGATATTGGTGGATTATGATGACAGCAGTCTGAGTGGACTTTCATGGCTGTAATGTTCTGAAATGGATAGTTTTGTTATTATTGGTTCATAAGTTTTGTTTCATTGCTTATTGGAAAAATTTCAAAACTAGAAATTTAAAACACAGTCTAACAAGCGGTGCTGTATTATACAAGGTCTATAATGTAATATATTCAGGAAGGGGAACCAAATAACACATGCATGTATGCATAATACTGAAAATGTGTGCAATGGTCCCATGGTTTGAAATCAGCCCAAAGGTAAATTTAATCAACCAGATGCATGTTCTATAAATGTGGGTTTCAATGCACTTTCAATGAATGTGCATTTCAAGGGCAGAGAAATTTACTCTTTTATTTTTATTTATTTATCATTTGTCGACCGGGAAAGTCCGACTAGGTTCCACAGAGCCTGTTTTCAGTGGAGGCCCAGGGAGAAATGCTCCAGATGCATGTCTTTGGAAGGAAACCAGAGTACCCAGAGGAAACCCACACGAACACAGGGAGAACATGCAAACTGCACACAGAAGGCACCCCAGCCGAGAATCGAACCGGAGAACCTCTTGCTGTGAGGCAACAACGTTAACCGCTGCACCACTGTGCCACCCAAAACTCTTGTTCATGCTAAGTCTGTTTCCATTGCGAGACATAATTTTCTGTTTATCAAATGACTACCAGTGCTTGTGCTATAAAATTTAAAAAAAGTGTTAAAGTATATCCAAATTTTTGTAATCATTGTAGAAGTACAGAGGAAAATAGTATGCCCACTGCTTGTACAATGTTTATACTAACTGACGCTTAAACAATGTTTGTAGTAACTTAGGGAAAATAGTCGTGTAATTGGACAAACGAATGGCAGTTGGGGGGGATCCATTACCCTGCTTAGGGCTCTATTTGACCATGATCCAGTTCTGCATGCATGAGATCACCTCATTGTTCTTGCCATTTTTCTACATTGCTCAGAGCAGAGCAGAGCAAACATTGTTGGGATTCTTGATGCTTGCAACCATGTTCTCACTGTTTTTTTCCCTCAGATTTTGATGAGAGGCTGTGCATGCTGGAGAAAAGTCTTTGACAAGTGATTGATGTTTTCAACCTTCACTGTTTTTTTCCACACCTGCTCCACTTTGCAGATTTGGTATGTGGGATTTTGTGAACTGGAATTAGATTTTTGTGGACTGGTATTAGTATTTTGCAGACTGGTATTAGAATTTTCTGGTGTCAAAATCATGGCCTTAAGCTTAATGCCAAAAAATGCATTGTCATCCACTTTGGGGAAAACTCAATTCCCACTAATTACCGCATTGATGGGAGCCCACTGAACACTGAAGGCATTATAAGAGATCTGGGGACACAGTTTGACAGCAACCTCTCTTTCGACCACCACATTGCCACTGTGGTCAGAAAGTCCTTTTATGTGGCACATTTCATTACCAAGAGTTTTGCATCCAGGAAGAAAGAGGTCATCATCTCTCTCTACTCTACCCTCATTAGGCCAATCATCGAGTATAATGCCCCATTTGGCATGTACCTCACTAGACACATGCAACAGCTGGAAAGGCCACAAAAGTACCTCATAAAGAAGATTATAGGCCTTAAACATGTCCTACATGGACAAACTCAAAAAAGTCCAGCTATTCTCTGTCTCATATCATCTACTAAGAGGCAATCTCTGCTTGACTTACAAAGCCATGTCTGACCCAGCTCTGTTAGAAATGCTACATCTAAAGAAATCCAAATCCCTCAATGCCACACACTCCAGAGACTTCAACCACATTACCACAATCAACAGAACATATTGGAGGGGCAGGTTCATAACCCAAAGATTGCCCATGTTCTGGAACAGACTTCCCATACATGTCAATGAGAGCATCTCACTGGCCCTCTTCAAGAGAAATCTTGATGAGTAGATGGGAAATACAAAATTCACCCCGGGCATCACTGCAGTGGCTCTACTTGATAAAGGCACTGGGAACTAATGTTGGGTCACACGATGCCAGGCACTTCAATGGACTAGGCTTGTTAAGGCTCCAGGGCATTAGCCTAGTACACAGCTATGAACCTATGAACATATATATGTGGAATTTTGTGGACTGGTATTAGAATTTTGTGGACTGGTATTTTTTTCAGTGACTTTATTTTCTTGGTCTTAAGTTACTCATCTGATTCATAGAATACATCTGCCTTGATGATTGGCTTTGCTTGAGTGCATCCATGTTTTTATGTGGCTGGGCTTTTCTGACAATATAGTCATTTAAAAGTAGATTCAATAAGATAAAGAGATATACCTTTCCAGGCATATGACTTTAAATATTTCAGATGTGGTTTCAATTTGGCATTATTGTTTGTTTGGTTTGAGAGTTTCCAAACTTCTGGAAGTAACTTTTCATTGTTTCTGGATAACCCACATATTTACTTTTCTATATCTAGTACTTGGAATTTCTTATGCAGAGGGACTTATCCTTTAGCATACTAGCTTTTCCTTTTAATTTAACCATGACCTCTTGGATTTTTTATCCATTCGTTTCTTGTTTGTGGGGATGTCTCTTTTACTGAGAAGTTGATGTTATCTGTTGCCACTGAACTTTGCACAAGCCTGTCCTTTGGACCTTATTGCTTACTGGAATGTTGTTTTCTGACAACACTTGTGTATGACCGTCTGTTGTATCACACTGTTCTCTCTGAATACATGTGTGAAACTGGAAGTTGTGATTCCTTCTTTTCTACAATACTGTCTTTGGAAGGTGCCTCGGTTTATTCAAGGGCGTCAACATTAAGTAAAAGTGGCTTATCGCCATTGTTTAGTTATAACGCAAATGACTCCCTATGACTGATATTGCTTAATTCATTTAATTTTCATTTGCCTGAATTAATCCTCTTCATCTTTTGTACCATATCCATAAATTCTGCTTTAACATGTGTTTTGGAACTAAGCACCGAATGGTCAGATATGTTGGGGGAATCTCTTTTGACCCGTTGACCTTTTGTATATTTCTGCTCAAATGTCAGATACTGTGAAGACATACAAATAGGTTACAGAGGCAGCTTGGTGGTGGGATCCTAAGGTGAGGCAATTTGCCTTTGTATTGGTATTGTCTTTCCACCTCCCCCATCTTACCAACCTTGCATTGCATTTCACAGTGCTTGCAGTCCATAGACTTTGCTATACGACTATATCCACAGTAAACTTTGTGTTATTTGTGACCTTTTGTATGATACTAAATTCATTCTACAGAGACAAATTTGAATGACAATTCTGGCCATTATTTGGCAGCTTATTAATATGTTAAAGTGATCTATGCATCTAGTGGGAATGCCAACTATTCTGAGTGTATTATGGACATAGAAGATACTGTACAATTCTCCTCATCTGTCATACAAACAGTAGTGTGAAGAAACTCTTTCAGGTATTGAGGTCTCCAGAAAGAGACCAGTCACCAGTGGAGTTCCTGAGGATTCTGTGCTGGGACCTCTCCTTTTTTGTATCTAATCTTCTGAAGTAAAAGCCACTAACAAAAGGCTTTGGCTGTCTAAATTTGCAGATGACTGCAAGCTAAGAGTAGTCATTAAATCCCCAAATAACGTAGCCATCCTGCAATAAGGCTGGCCCCCAAAAAAAACTGGTGCTAAAATCATAGACCGAAACTAAATGCCAAAAATGCATTATTGTATCCTTTTGGAAGTCATCTACCCCAGGGAACTACAATAAGAGTTGGCCCAGTTATTCGGGATTTGAGAACTTATGTGGACAGTAACTTAACTTTCAACCAACATGTGTCTATTGTTTGCAAGAAGTCCTTCTATATTACACAGCTTAAAAACAAAGGGATTGTGTCTAGATCTAGGGATGTCATTGTCTCCCTTTACTTATCCCTCATTAGGCCAGTAATTGAATATAATACCCCCATTGGCATTTATCTCTCCAGACACATGCAACAACTGGAAGTCCCACAGAGATACCTTACTAAAAGCATAAAAGGAATAAACATGTCCTGTATGGACCGATTCAAAGCCCTGTCACTATATTCAGTACTTACAGACTGATAAGAGGTGACCTGCATCTGGCATACAAGGCATCCCCTCACCCATTACTGATGGACTTAATGTGCACAGCAAGTCTAATGGTATCAAAAATAATTAGTCTAGGGATCTAAACCTCTTCTGCAACATCAAGAGAATGGCCTATAGGGAAGGTATATATATCACAGAGAATACTACTGCTGCGGACAGATTCTGCAGCCACTTAAAACAAAGTTCATCCTTGTCCATATTAAAGCCCAACTTAAATATATGGATGACAAACAGAACATTTACCCCCGGACTGCCCCCCGTACTACTAGTGAACAGAAGCATCTCCAAATTGTTTTATCCCATATATGGGTACCCTCAAATTATCTATGGTAGGGGCCCAGTTATTCTCATTTGAAGTAATATATAATTATCGACCATGGGATGGGTAAGGCCAGTCTATAACCAAATGGGATAGGTTATTTCAAGCACAAAAATGGGAAATGGCTAGGCTTAAAATGGCCCACTGGCCCACGGGACAGCTAGCCTAGAACTTACCTATCAGCCTATAAAAATAGGTGTTCATTGATTTCATTATCTGCACAGTTAGCATGTTGAATCATTCATACTGCTCAGGGTGGGCTAATTTCCACATGTTGGGTTGATAAGAACTTGATGGCTCTTGGAAGAGAAGAGAATTTCTGTGTAATAGAAAGGGATTCAGGTTTGTTCAGGCAAATGACCTTCTGACCTATCCCTTTGGATATACCTTCGACTTGATATTTCCAATAAGAATGGTAACCTTTGATCTGGTAGTATAATGACTCTCTTTGCCTGAAAACCACTTGGTTCACTTTGTACTTGAGATCCTCTTTTGTTTCCTATAATCATGAGATGAATGAGATCAAAAATTATAATAAGGAAGCTCCCAACTAAAATAAACATGAGATATGAAGCCTGTAATTAGAGCCTTGTGGTGATGTCTCTTTATTGAAGATAATAGGTCTCTGATGGTGTCCTTAAATCATTTCGGACCAATCTATATATTCTGACCTCCACGAGAGAGTACAAAGCATGATTTGATCTTGATCTGCACATTCTCAGAAGAGTGTCCTTAGATCATTTTGGACCAATCTATATATTCTGACCTCCACGAGAGAGTACAAAGCATTATTTGATCTTGAACTGCACATTTTCAGAAGATGTGGAAGAGGGATTACAATGGACTGAGGTATGTAAGCCTTTGGCATAACAGATTTGGCCTAAATCAGACTTATGCCCACTAGTAGTCCAAGTTTGTCATAAAAATGTAGCTTTTTTGTTAAGAAGGATGTCACCTGCGGTTATCTGGCAAGCAATGACCTTCTTTTTTTTTCTATTAAACAGCATCAAAGAGAGAACATACAGAACATTATATGTGAACCATATCCATATCACACTAAACTAAACAGAAGAACCATATCATCTCAGCTATCGGTTATAAAACAGAAGAGAAAAATATTCCAAAAATGTTGAAAGCTTAATGCAAATCTTTACAGCAGTTCCATTCTTCGTTCATAAATGTGAAGCAAGATTTCAATATTTGAAAGACAATTCTTCCAGTGTTGAAATATAATGACCAGAAACACTGGGGCAGTCATTTTGAGCAACCACTGTTCAACTTTATCCAATGCAAATAAAGGATCATTCATGCCTAGTAGCCAAAAATCGATATCTAAGGGAGGTACAATCAATAATTTTCTGAGTTGTGGATAAATTGTGTAGCTCAAAAGCCCATTTCATCTCTCAGGTGTCAGAAGGTTGCTTAGTTCTTCAAAAAGTCACCCTCATCAGCTTACTGATGCATTCAGCTGCATGCTTGGGTTCAATGGTTGTCCTTTTATGTGAGAATATTAGTTCTGCTTGATGTGAGTTTCTAGTGCCCATTTACTGAAAGTTCACATCTTTGATAATAAGCATGCATTTTACAGCATGCTACCCAGACCATTGTTCCTTTGGACTGGTCAGTACCTTATTGGAGGGCTAAGATCTGGTTATCTATCAAACTCCTGGATCGTCCCTGAGAAATGGGAACTTAACATCTACCCTTAAGGATGCCTAGGTTATCCCTTTCTCAAACAGCCATTTCTGATTCAGAATGTTCTTTATAGCTAGTGACCTGTCCTGGACCTTTGATTTATTTAGTGAGGTTGCCAATAATGCAGTTTCCATGCAGCCTGAATCCTTTCTTAAGAATCAGAATCTCTTGAGTTCTTTCAATGGGGATTTTGGACTCATTACAGCACTATGATCCTCCTCAACAGAGCCAAGAATGATCTCTACATACTGATAGATCTCAGTAGCACTTAAAATAGTAAATTACAGCATAAATTTGAAATGGCTTTAATTTTTTTCACTGTCCTGTGACGATTTGCTTTCTTCTTCTAAGAACCATCTGAATGGTGGTGTCTGTATTAGCTCTTCTTTCACTCATCCTTTGACTTGCATGATACCATTTTAGGATCAAGCACATCCTGCCCCTTCTAACTCTGATTATTTATTCATTTATTTATTTATTTACATACTAACCTCTTTATTTATCCTTTGATGACCAAATTAATCCCACTAGTCTAGTAGCATCTTTTCAGGAGAGACTCAGGCCAGGGCATCAGTGAACTTCCACTTTTCTTTTTGGCAGGTGCCATTGGGATCATTTACATTAACTTTAGCTACCACCAACTCAAGCAGGTAGGATCTTAGTTTAACATCTCATCCAAAGGACAACACACTCAGCAGAACAGTACTCCATTGTGTCGCACTGCAGTGTCATCAATTGATCTATGTTGTATGGGAATAGAACCCACAGCCTTTTGCAGGAAAGACGAGTGTGCTACTTGTTGTGCAACTGACACTGATTATAGATAGAGGCTAAAGTTATCAACTGTGCAGATGATATATGGCTTTAACTCTTCTTCCATCAGGAGGATATGGTTGTCATTACTAGTCTGGTTGGAAATCTGGACAAAACATCTCTGTTTGAAAAGCAAGTAGTTTCAGCTCATTATATCCAAGACCAAAGTGCTGACTGTGCATATAGTTTTCTGCTTCACTCCCCTGTACTATCATGTATGATCAGAATAAGCTGGAATTTGTTTTCAGAATGTGCAGTATTTGTAAGACCCTTGAAAACAAACTAGTACTTTTAAATCAAATGTTAGCCATCAAAAAATACTCTGCTACCTGAACAACATCTAGATCAAACACATTGTTTCTCCTGAGGATCCTCTAATCATTATTCATGCCACCATTTCTACTCCTCACAGTTAAACTATTGCAGTGCTCTTTAACCAAGACTTCCTGACATTTAAGTCCTAAACTCTTCCTCACTGATCTATACGATTCTGCACCAAAGCATTGCTCTTCTCTCAAATCCTTATTAGGACCAAAACCCTACATTAATCCTGTATAGAATTCTCCAGAAATACTTAATTTCAAACCAAACCACAGCATTCATCTGAATGTTTCACTGGAGACTTTTCCTTCTGAGCTATGGAACCTTCTTGAACTATGCATCAGTACTTCTTCCTTCCATCATCAGTTTATAGATATCCTTCTTACTGAATGCCAAAACTTGACTAGCTGTAACTGTAGCAGATTATACTGGCCCTGTTTGCACTTTTAAATATATGTATGCTTAGGTACGTGTTGTCTTTACTCTGCTTAAATTCTCTGGTTAGCTGGCTTTGTGACAGATAACTGCTTTAATGTTATGCTGTGCTGGACCATTGCTAATCTGTACCTTTCTAACATTTTATAGCTAAACATGATCCTTGGGTTCAATTTACTCATTAAACATAAAATAAACATAAAAATAAATAAATACATTTTTACAAAATGCAGTTATTGTAGCTCTTTGCTGTACCTTTATTTACTGGTACTTTAAGGCATCAGCGTATTAACCCCCTGTTTCAGGGTTACACTGGCTGCCTATATATATTATGTTTGCATTCTTCCATTAGGAAGAAGATTGCCAGGCCTTTCATCCATCCAGCAGATGGAGTCAAAGGTCTTATCAAAGTCTACAAAGAGTGCCCACTGCAGGATCTAACCTCTCATTTTGTACCTGCCTCAAAGAGAATAAGGTTCATACATGGGCTGTATATGTGCACCCTGGAATGAATCCTACCTGCAGTGAAGAGACCAAGTTACCATACATGGTCTGCACATGTGCACCCTGGAATGAATCCTACCTGTAGTGAACAGATCAAGTTACCATACATGGTCTGCACATGTGCACCATGGAATGAATCCTACATGTAGTGAACAGATCAAGTTACCATACATAGGCTGTACATGTGCACCCTGGAATGAATCCTACCTGTAGTGAAGAGATCAAGTTACCATACATGATCCGCACATGTGCACCCTGGAATTAATCCTACTTGTAGTGAACAGATCAAATTACCATTCATGGTCTGCACATGTACAGCCTGGAATAAATCTTACCTGCAGTGAATTGACCAAGTTACCATACATGGTCTGCACATGTGCACCATAGAATGAATCCTACCTGTAGTGAAGAGATCAAGTTACCATACATGGTCTGCACATGTGCACCCTGGAATGAATCCTATCTGTAGTGAAGAGATCAAGTTACCATACATGGTCTGAACATGTGCACCCTGGAATGAATCCTACCTTCACATACATGGCCCGTACATGTGCACCCTGGACTGAATCCTACCTGCAGTGAAGAGATCATAGGTTCATAGGTTCATAGGTAGGTACTAGGCTATCGGCCCTGGGGCCTATACAAGCTCAACCAAAAAGGTACCCTGGCTTTTGCCACCCAAGAAAATTATTTTCCTGTGCCACTGTCGAGCAGAGCCACAGAGGTGATCCCCAGGGTGAGTTTCCTATTTCCCATCCAATCATCAAGATTTTTCTTGAAGAGTGCTAATGAGGAGCTTTGTTTGATATAGATAGGTAGTTTATTCCAGAGTATGGAAAGTCTCTGGGACAGGAATCTATCCCTCCGGCATGTTCTGTTTATTGTGGTGACAAGGTTTGGTCCCTAGAGCGTGTAGCTCGGAGGGATTGGGATTTCTTTAAGTGGAGCATGTCCAACAGCTCTGGGTTTGACATAGCTTTGTATGTTAGGCAGAGATCACCTCTAAGTAGGTGATATGCAACGGAGTAAAGCTGGAGTTTTTTTAGAAGGTCTGCATAGGGCATCTGTTTGAGGCCGGTAATCCTCTTTGTGAAGTATTTCTGCGTCCTTTCTAGTTGCTGTAGATGTCTTGTGAGATACATACCAAAAGGGGCGTTGTACTCTATAATGAGTCTAATGAGTGATGAGTAGAGGGGAACAATGACCTCTTTTTTTCTGGATGAGAAACCTTTTGTGATGAGGTGTGCCACTTAGAAGGATTTCCTGACTACTGTGGCGATGTGATTATCAAAGGCGAGACTACTGTCCACCTGTGTCCCAAGGTCTCTTAGCACACTTTCAGTGTTAAGTATACTACCACCTATGTTGTAGTTCATGGGTACAGAGTTTTTACCAAAGGGGATGACAATGCACTTTTTGGCATTGAGCTTGAGGCCATGGCTTTGACACCAGGCATCTGTCTCAGTGAGGCCCTTTAGTAAGATGCCCACATCGTTAGGAGTTTCGATTATGGCTCCTAGTTTGCAGTCATCTGTGAACTTCATTAGCCAAAGACCTTCTGTGTTAGCCTGTACTTTGGAGAAGTAGATACCAAACAGGAGAGGACCCAGGACTGAACCCTGTTGTACTCCACTTGTCACTGGTCTGAAGTCGGATTTGGAGTCTGCTACTTTCACAGTGTGGGTTCTGTCAGTGAGCCAGTTGGCAACCCATCTTGTGACATAGGGATTTATACCTAGTTTAGTGAATTTATTTATAATTCCAGAGTGAGGGATGGTGTTGAAAGCCTTGGTAAGATGTAGATAGGCTGTGTGAACCACCTTACCCTTGTCTACGGCTTTGGTGACTGCTTCAAAGAAGCCTATCAGGTTTAGGAGACATGATCTGCCTTTTACAAACCCGAACTGGGTGGGGTCCAGAGTTTGGAGATTACCAATGTCTTTGTTTATAAGTTCCATGATGATACGTTCCATGGCGTTGCAGACCAGGCTCGTCAGGCTAATGGGGCGGTACATCCCGGGGTCCGTGGTGGCTCCCCCCTTGTGGAGTGTGATAACCATCGCTGTGCACCATCCAGCAGGCACAAAGCCTGAGGTGAGGCTATGACTGAACATGGTACTTAGGTGGGGTGCCAATTCGTTCTGTAGTTCATGTAAAACGCAGCCTGGGATGTTGTCTGGTCCCATGGATGTTGTGTTCTTGGCTTTGGAGAGTGTGGTTTTTACCTGTGCAGCCGTAATTACAAGAACTTTGCATTCTTCCAGTATAGAGATGGGCTCTTTTGGGGGTGAGAGGGGGGTAAAGTTAGCACTGAACCTATCTGCCAGGATGTTGGCAATATCAGTTGGGTCTGTATATTTAATGCCATTGTGCTGTAACTCAGAACAGATCTGAGTGTTGCCATTGAGATTCTTGACATAGCTATAGAATGCTTTGTGGTTGTCTTTAGAATCAGTGGCGATTTTGTTTTCATAACTAGCTTTGGAGGATTTTATCAGGGATCGTAGCTTCTTACTGAGGCTGACCAGGGAGCTCCTCCACTCATTTTACTCACTTTTGCAACAGTTTCTTCCTTCTGTTGTACAGTTTGTTTATGGCAGGGGACCACCAGATTGGCTTCCTTTTTTTGGAGGATAGCATCTTGGTTCTGTTTGGGATAGCACGATCCATGCACTCATGTAAGTGCTTATAAAGTGCAATTGTGTAGGATTCAGTAGTCGCAACTGTATTGTCCATCTGGATGGGTGTCATGAAGTTCACCACTTCTGTCTTAAGAAGCATGAAGTTGGCTTTGGAGAAATTTTTTACCATGTTTTCCTTAATGGGGGGGGGGCAGGATGTGGATATCTTGGGTAATTAGCTTATGGTCAGATCGGACCAATGAGGCGTTGACTTCAGGTGTGGAACACCGGTCACTCATGTTTGTAATGACTAGATCTAGGATATTGTTGCCCCTGGTGGGGGTGTGGATAAGTTGATCAAGGGCATTGGAGTTTATGAATTCCAGAAAGCGTTGAGCGAAGGAGTTGGTACATGAGTAGTTTTCCCAGTTAATGGTGGGTATTTGAAATCGCCCATTATTAGGGTGTTTGGTTGAAGCCTAATATTTTCCAGTACATCAAGAAAAGGGGAGTGAGAATCCTGGGGCATAGTGGGTGATCTGTAGCAAGCTACAATTTGGATTGCAGTTTTGCCCAGAGTTAGTTGCATTTGGATAACCTCGGCTGCATTATGCTGAACAACTAGCCTGGAGGTGTGGATATCCTTAATGAATATGGACACACTTCTGCCTTTGGTGTTCCAGTCCAAGTTACATGGCCAAAAAGTGTGGTATGAGTTATAGCCTGGTAGTGCAGGGGTGCTCTCTGGAGCCTTGAACCAGGTCTCAGTCACTACAGAGATATGGATGTTCTCCATTTTAAGGAGTGCCTTGAGTGAGTGCATTTTGAGATTTAGACTTCTAGCATTGAGTAGCATCACCCTCAGTTTTTGCTTGCCTGTTCCTGTTACGGTGGTGAATTTGTCATTTGAACCTTGCCTAAAAAAGGCACTATAAGGGCGGCAAGAACCTGAGCCAGTATCCAGAATCCCAGGGGTGACAAGTGCAGGCCATCTCTGGAAAAGCATCGTGGTCTGTCGACCATGTCATCCCAGGCAGACAGATACTGGATCCCTTTAGAATGGCACCAGAAGCTTAGCCAATTGTTGAAGTCAATCATTTTGTCCTTGTACTGCGGCATCATTCTGGGTGATGGCAGAATGCTTCTCAGGGCTAGGGTCATACCTGCCCCTGGGCTACAAGATCGGAGAGCTCTTCTATGTCTCTTTCATGTAGTCCAGAGAGGTACGTCTCAGGTTGTTCACACCAACATGGACAATGACAGAGTCATATTTGTACTTGTTGTGGAGTGACCTGAGTGCGTGGGTTATGTGGCAGATCCTGGCACCCGTCAAGCAGCTGACAGTAACCTTCTGCTTGTTTAGCCTGGTGAGTGGGACATCAGTGTGCCTGACTATAGAGTCACCTATGACTATTGTGTTGGGTATGTTGTTTTGCCTTATTGGCTGTGGTTGAGTGGCACACTGAGTCTGCGGGCTATGTGTCATTTGGGTTGTTTTGGGGGGCGGAGGTTGCTTGCATTTCTGCTTTGGAGGTCTCTGTTGCTTGAGCAGATTATTACTGAGAGCCTCCGCGAATGTTTTTGTGTTTCTATGTGTGGATTTTGGTGGTGTAGATTTAGTGAGACTATGTGATGAGTGTGGTGTGGTGTTACCATACATGGTCTGCACATGTGCACCCAGGAATGAATCCTACCTGCAGTTAACAGATCAAGTTACAATTCATGTTCTGTACATGTGTGCTCTGGAATGAATCCTACCTGCAGTGAAGAGATCAAGTTATGCAATAGCATCTTCAATCTGTTGCCAACCCTCAGGAATTATGTCCACATTCAACAAGGAAGCTGAGTGAAAGCTGACCACTTTATAGGTTCATAAGTTCCTAGGTGTGTACTAGGCTAATGGCCCTGGAGCCTTTACAAGCCTAGCCCATAGGATTGGATTACCCTGTCATCATGCCACCCAACCTTAGTTCCCAGTGCCTCTGTCGAGTAGAGCCACTGGCATGATCCCCGGGGGGAATTTTCTATTTCCCTTTCACTCATCAAGATTTCTCTTAAAGAGGGCCAGTGAGGTGCTCTGTTTGACAGGTATGGGAAGTCTATTCCATAGCATGGGCAGTCTCTGGGTTATGAACCTGTCCCTCCAGCATGTTCTGTTGACTGTGGTAATGAGGTAGAGGTCTCTGGAGTGTGTGGTGCGGAGGGATTGGGATTTCATTAGATGTAGCATTTCTAACACAGCTGGGTCAGACATGCCTTTGTAAGTCAAGTATGTGATATGAGACAGAGGAGTTTTTTGAGTCTGTCTATATAGGATAAGTGTTTAAAGCATAGGATCCTCTTTCTGAGGTACTTTTGTGGCCCCTCCAATTGTTGCAGGTGTCTAGTGAGGTACATGCCAAATGGGGCATTGTACTCGATGACTGGCCTAATGAGGGAAGAGTCGAGGGAGACAATGACCTCTTTTTTCCTGGATGCAAAACTCTTAGTAATGAGATGTGCCACATACAAGGACTTTGTGACCACAGTAGCAATGTGGTGGTCGAAAGAGAGGTTGCTGTCAACCTGTGTTCCCGGATCTTTTATAGCGCCTTCTGTGTTCAGTGAACTACCATCAATGTGGTAATTCAAGGGAACCAGGTTTTTCCAAAAGGGGATGACGACACATTTTTTGGCATTGAGCTTAAGGCCATGGTTCTGACACCAGTCGTTGGTCTCAGTGAGGCCTTTCTGTAGGATGTCCGCATCAGTTGGGGAAGCCTCCATCTTCAGTTTTGGAAAACTATAATAATAGAATAGGATGAGAAGAAATAAAATGAAAAATGTTACTTATCAGTGATGCTAGATACCCTCCCAACATGATACAGCTTCACTGAGAATGTATCCAGCCTTAAACTGTATCCAGCCCTAAACTTTTCCCTTTGGGCATCTATTTGATAGCCAAGTCTATTTCCTTACAAGTTAGAGGGGATTTTAAAATATCTTCATATTGCATGGATAAGCTAGTAGGCTGTTGTTGGCTAGAAAGCCATATACTCATATATCCCATTCCAAAGAAAGGACATTGGCATCAGGACATAAAGCCTTATACAAAGTTCTCAATGCAGCATTAGTTTCTCCTAAATTTGTAGTAGTTTGGACCACCCTCACATTGATGTTGCTTACTTCTGTATGAACTCTGCACTGCTTCAAACATGAGGCTGGCACTCAACATCAGTGCAGAGCTCAGGCTGATAATGTAACTTGTAGATTATAGTTAGGGCTTCAGCCCTCTGTGCCACAGAGCCAACATTTAATTTTGGGATTTAGATGAATGATGCCTTACTCTACATTTCTGTACCATAATAATGCGAATTATGTGCTGCAAAGCACCTTATTCTGCAAGACATTGTTCTAGCCTTACCCAGTTAAAGATAGTATAAAGTGAATTAACTTTTCACTTTAAACACAACCACAAATGCTCACCAAGTTGCTTGGCTCTGTTTTGCAAAAGGTTGAAACTCTGACTGTGACCTAAGTGACCAGAAATCAATTAGGGGGCCTCATCACTGAAGGAGACAGGCAGGGAGGGTGAGGAGTATAAGATCTTTGCCTGTTTACCTCTAATAGGATTGTGGGAAATGACTAGCGGAAGACTGTGGTTGAGACTAAGGAAAGCAACTCTTGTTCTTCAGGATTATTGTGTGGAGCTATTTGCTGGAAATGTCCCTTGTGGAAGCAAGTTAATGTCCCATATGAAAGCGTACTGCATGTCTTTTACCTTGACTAGCCAAGTATGTGCATGCATATAGGCCATCGAACACTGAAAAACCATGAATCATCCTCATGGCTGATTGCAATATGGTCATCCCAGCTGAATCTATCCCTCAGTAATAAGAGAATGAAGAGGTCAATTGGCTGTGAGTGGGTTGAGGATGGGCAGGCAGCAGTAGCAAAAATGAACAAAAAAGAATTAGTCACAAAATAAACTGCTATTGTCTCATTACTCATTCATCATCCTCAGCATCACATCTAGGATAGTGTCATCTCCTTTTTACGAGCACCAAGACACCTGGCATGGTATCAGACCTTAACTACTCAAAGTTATTGTATTTTTATATCAAGTTTTTCCAGTTTGCATTTGCATTCTTCAGACACAAGAATAATATATTTCATACTCTCTCTGTCTCACTATTTTCAGCCCAATCACAAACCTTTTGCTTATTTTAACCATTTTTTGTGTGTAAAAACTTACACTGGCACGTTCATTCACTCTGGATACCTAACATTTCTTTAAAGGCCAATTGTTTTCCATCTAAATCTTCTTCCTACAGGTAATAGGATTCTCTTCTAAATTCAGCACTGTACCTTTTACTTTTCCATTATTTACATTTCCTTTCATGACTATTACTTTCACCACCATTCTCCATTATTCCTTTTGCGTGATTTATATTAAAATCCCAAGAATCACTGTGCTAATCTCTGAAATAAGTAGGACTGGAAGTGTGATTATGAGAAGTACATGCTATGTTCAAGGTTGCAATACCTTGAAAGTCTCCCCTTACCCCAAGTTTAAATGATCTTAGAGTTAGCATACATAAGTAGACAATGTTGTGGGGTGCAGCTCTCATGACCAGAGGACTGTGGTGACTGCAAAAATGTTTAAGTACTTTTATAGCACGTTTCACCATTTTTGTATTTCTTTTGTAATCATACCTAATTGCGAAACTTGCAGTTTATGAGTCACATACTTTTGATGAGAAACCTCATTTGTAGTGAAATGTTGATTTCAGTTATCCTGCTATCTCTTCTGGTCATCGTCCATTATTCACTTGCTAATTTATTAAGTGGTTAGTTGGTCAATTGTTAAACAGTCACATGTGACCTGATCCAGGCAAGGCCTGGAGCATGATAATACTACAATAAAAAAAACAATAAGCATAACGTTAAGTTGCTGCAACACAACAAAGGAATATGGATGACAGGATGCAGCAAAACTGAACGACTCATGCTTTCGTACAGCTGGGGATATCAAGAAATGCCTTCTTCATTTATTTGACACAAATCAGTCAAATGAAGAACTAAGTCCAGGTCAAACAAATTCCAAAGTAGGACAAAATGACACCAACAAAGTAAAATATAAAGTATAAATTATTATACAGTTGCCCTTTATGTGCTTTTTATGAGGTGGTATGACTTTATTATAAGAATATAAATATAGGGGGATACTGGGGGCAGTATTCCACAAGAAGGGTAAAAACATTTCATTTTGATTTGTAATTTGATGTAATCCACAGTAGGATTTGTTTTATTTTATTTTATTGGATATGATTTGATTGACAGTTTTTGGTGCATACTGAAGGCCGATTTATATCAAAGCACTGTGTACAAATTGGGGGATTTAAATTTCAGCCCCGTCCTGGTCTGATGCACAAAATCCAATAGAATATACTTCAAGAATATTCTGTTGTGTTATGGAAGATTTCTTATCAAACCTGATACAGTGTTGTTTCCAAAACTGCAACAGCCTATTATAACATATATTACTTTGCAAAGAAGTACATAATGACCACTATCTTTCTCTCAGTTATTTAATCTGCCAGAGGAGTTAGTGTGCAGGATTTTTTAAATATTTTTGTGGTGTTTGAATGTTCTTGTTAGGCCTAAAGCCTTTCCATATTTTTGGAGCTTGCATGATATTTTGAAACAAAAAATACTTGGGGAAAAATATTTTTTTTCCATCTAATTGTTGTCACACTCTGTCTCATATAGAGGGGCCGTGTCTATAATCTACAATTCCAAAATTAAATTACTGTTTTTAGTTTGCTTTTCTTTTGCTAATTCCAGGTTATCATTTCTCAGCTTTGTTGGTGCCATCTAGGATGCAGATTCAAAAGTTCACTGCCTCAGATGCATTTTCAGATTTCTCTGTGAATGAGCACCAGCCTGAATGTTGCATTTGTTGATGCCAGTGGATGGAAACACACACACACACACACACACACACACACACACACACACAGACACACACACACATGCAGGTGCACAACAAACAATGCACCCACATGCACGCACACACACACACACACACACACACACACACACACACACACACACACACACACACACACACACACACACACACACATGCAGATGCACAACAAACAATGCACCCACATGCACGCACACACACACACACACACACACACACACACACACACACACCAAAATAAACACATACATTCACTAGCAAATGCATATATGCGCACATATGTACCTTTGTACATGCATCTAAGCATCCATATAAGAACACACACGTATATACAAACTCACACTCATGACAAAGTACTTTCCTGTTTTTACTGATGCTAGTGAAAATTCTCTGCTCATTCTCAATTCCAGGCATCTTCAGGAGACACAAAATGTGGATGGATTTAGGACACTATAACAGAATTAATCAGTAACTCTAGAAAGAAACTGTTTGCATTTCATTTGAAAAGCTTCTATGAAGCTTGCTTAATGGTCACTTTGTAATAAATAGACCCGCAGAATGTTCCAAGGTGCTTTATCAGGACAGTGTTTTCACTTATACATTGTCATGCAAATGTATTACTGGTAACTTAACCATTGTAACTAATTTTATTTGTAGTCACAGCGAGAATATAAACTAAACATGGTGTTTTGTATGAATAGTACCATCAGATTATCCAGAAATACTTCATATGGAGGTTAGATAAGTTTCATTTTTTTGACTCTGAGTTTGTAAGACAGTATATTTTATAACTGACCTGTAGCTGTCAAGTGCAGAGTGCACTGTGCCTGTTGTCAAATTAATACATAAAGGGTGTGATACACTACCACAGGCATAAGGCTCATGATTAACTATAATAGAGTTTGGCACTCGGTTGGCTGGCTTCCATAACAGTGTGTTTTTTCCTATGACTATCCATAACAGCAAAATGTAGTATTGATACAGGGAAGTATGACTGGGTCTCCAGTTGTAACCAGCTTATTGTGTGCTTGCAACATGCATGCTAGGAATTTCACCTTAGGAACAAACCTTGAGAGATGAATCTTGACATCTGTTTTGAGAATACATAAACAGCTTAGTTACACTTGGAGAAAGAGTCAATCATAATTCTTTGTAGTGCATAGATGATGAATCTTTAAATTGTATTGAGCTTTACCTGTTCCCATGTACAACAAAAGTTAATAATTATCACTGTCACACAGAGACTAGGAATCACAAAAGAGCAACAGGACTGCAAACAGCTTTTAAAAGCTTTTAAATAATTCATTCTGTCTTTTTTGTTTGTTTGTTTTGTTTTGTTTTTTTTTTTTTTTGTTTTTTGAAGGTTCAGTAAGTTGTTTGCATACTTTTCTGTGGCGACCACTGAGTGCTGTTGATCTTCTAGTGTGAGCCTAAAGCTTAGCAGCTGTGAGGATGTGCAACAAAAGCTGGTTAAGCACCTTTCTGGCATTGGAAAGGTGTTTTAACAAGTATGACTTTCCTCAGTTTTGGAGCTTAATCATGCTGCTCCTCATACTTCGTTTTCGATGCAGATATTTGTATTGCAAAGATGATTCCCCTTGGGGTTTGCACAGTACAGAATCATGCATGCCATAAAGCCCATTAAATTGTTGGTGCAGACTGCTGTGAACTAAAATTTAATTTAATTCTTTTAAACAGTGTCATTGGCTCATCAGGTAACACACACTTGCCTTTGGTGCAAGGAAATCATGACACTTTGAGTAATATTCTCACACCAGGTACATAGATACATTTTTTCTAGTATCAACACTGTTGTGCAGAATAAAGGGGATGTCTCACACCCAAGTGTGCCATTTGTCAGCTGACATTAAACCAATGTTCCATCTGCCTAAGCTGGTAGTAGTACAAACTGATGTAAATTATCCCATGGAACTTACCAAAAAGAGTAGATGAAGTTCTCTGGTGCCTTGTCAACTTTCCCCTAGCCAGAATGAATACCACCTCTGTTCTCTGTTGAAAAGATGTAGCTGGTTTTCTGAGTCTAATCTGGTTAACAAATTATAAATAATAATTGGGTCTATATTAGATAAATGAAAGTTTATCCAAACAAACGCTGCAATGATCGAAAATCCAGGACCTCAATATGGTTTTTGTGAGATCTCAGTACAGCGAAGATCGGAATATTTGCCCTTTCCTCACTGTAGTGGGATCTCGGCATCGGAATATATATTTAGTGGAGTTTGAGGTCCTGGATTTTCTATCATTGCAGCGTTCGTTTAGATAAACTTTCGTTTATCTAATATAGACCCTAATAATTTCTCCTGAAAAGAGCTTTATTTACCCTCAGTGAACAGTAACCCCTTCTGCAGGGATAACATTTACCACTTTATATTCTAAAACCTGCTATAGTTCATTGCTTTTTCAGGGGCAAAATACTTCTTCCCGCTGTTTCTAACCTGACTGCAGTCTCATTTGGGTCTGTGAATTCTGTGGTATGAATTTTAATGTAAGCTACATTCAAAGTGAGCAACTTACAGACCCACAGCAAAAATAATTTTTGCTTTCAGGCACAAATTGTTTGAATTCCTTCATCTATGATCACCTGCTTTTTTTCATTTCAAAGTTTTGGTGGAGCTTGAACCTGTTCTGTCTGTCAAAGACACAAGATACAGAGAAACTCATCCTGAATGTGGGACCAGCCTATTACAAGATGCACATGCACGCACACACACACACACACACACACACACACACACACACACACACACACACACACACACACACACACACACACACACACACACACACACACACACACACACACACACACACACACGAACACACGCACACACGCACACACACACACACACACACACACACACACACACACACACACACACACACACACCTTCGAGGATTGTCAATATATCATTATAAAATATTGCATTAACTTCATATATACAACCTCACAAATAATGAATTATACGAATAATAAACAACATTATAACAAATGCTTTCATTATCATTCTGAGTGGACAAAGCAACATTATTTCTCTAGTTTTACCATAACACTGTTAACATAATTTATTTATTTGTTTATTTATTTATTTATTTATTTCCACTTGTTTGCTGGGAAAGTCTGACTGGGCCTAAAATAGCTCTTTTTTAGGGGAGGCCTAGGGAGAAATGTTCCACAGAGTACAATGTTGTAACAAAACAATATTCGTATAAGATATATAATTTGTACAGATATATAATTTGTACATCAGTTACAATTAAATGTTATTTTAAAGTATCAGAGACATTGTCTTATAAGGGAAGCCATGGTGGTGCAACTGTAGTGTTGTCGCCTCACAGCAAGAGGTTCTCCTATTTGATTCTCGGCTGGAGCACCTTCTGTGTAGAGTCTGCATGTCCTCCCCATGGTCGAGTGGCATTCGAAAGACATGTGTGAATGGGCATGCCTTCGTTGAAGGTTGGGCATCGGGCTGGCACCTCAGTACCGTAAAAAATCTACTGCCAATCATTAGCGGACCAGAGTGCCACTGTGGCGACCCCTAACCGGGAAAAGCCAAAAGAAGAACAATAGTGGTTTAGAGTTCACCTAGAAATGTATTCATCATTGCAAGATGCTTATTTGAGTAACAAATATTACAGATTTTTGTTACACAATGTATCTATTTCTGAATGAAGAAGAAGAAAATATACTTACACGTTTCTACGATACCAAGTGCACATGCTGGAAATTAAAATAGATTGTAATACTATTAACAAATGCTGAACTTTACTATACTTATTCTGTGGATACAAAGGTCATACACTCATTTAGGATTCATCCAGCCAAAGTATAAAACACCCACAGAGAAGTAATAGTTGTTATACTGAGTACCAGCCAGAAGTAATTATGCCTGGTTATAGCCTATTATTCAGACTATTTATATACTTTAGTCCAATGTTGAGGAAGTAATACCAATAGAACTAAAATCACTCTGTATTTTATAATGCTTATAATAATGTCTAGCATAATTAAAATATGCAAAAGTACTTTCTGGTGTTTGTATTGCGCTGTAGAAGGAATCTAAAAAGGATTTTGTCCACAGTCTTAACACAGATTAGCTCATTTAATTTTGTCTAACCCTCAGTGCTTGATGCTGAATTGTACATTTCATTTACCTTAAATGAAGCAGAAAAAACAGTAGACAATAAAATGAGGTCAATATGGTTATCCCTTCCTCCACAAATATCAATAATTTCTTTTTATCAGAAAAGGACTATAGCAGAGTGATCAGGATCCTCTGGGAATGCTTAACTACATTAACCTGACTTTGTTGTCTACCGCTGGATCCATATTACTGAAATTAGTAGTTTTACTGTACTATCATGAGAGAATAAGGTAGGCTTTTTTCCACATGCAGATGGTTAGAACTTCTACTGATTTCAGCAGCAATTAGAAATTACAGCTGCATTTTCTTTTATTCTTGTCTAAAATCAATATTCAGTGATCATAAAGTGACTTCAAGACTAAAACTGCAGTAGTGCATTCGCTTGCCTCTTGTTTGTCCCTTTTTTATGATAGATTTTAAAACTCATGACATATTTGATGGTTTTAACATGTAAAGCACTGATGTATGAGAAATAATATCCAAGCCATCCAGTCATAGAGCAAGTAATGGTAAGATACCCCACAAATAACTTTTCAGAGTGTACGTTTCTCTGCAAATAGTTTTCAGTGCTTCCCTTGAAATATTACCCACATATACACACCTATTTCCAGAATGTTTTAAATAAAGACGGAAAACCTTTCTTGACTATATTGAAATGTTATGAAGTTAGTTAAATAACAGCAGTAGAGTCAATAATACATCACTCTCTATCTATCTATCTATCTATCTATCTATCTATCTATCTATCTATCTATATATCTATCTATCTTTCTGTCTCTCTGCATGTACACACATATTTCTTGGGTCTGCCACAAGGTGCCAAGTCTCAGATACCTGAAGATCACTGCTTTGTAACTAAGGACTAATGCATCTAGTAGCTCACATGGCTGGCCGGTCACAGGTTTGGCTGGTACAGAGAGAACAGAGCTGCTGCATCTCACCTGAAAGTATGGGCTGAGTCCATACAAGATAAATCTGGAAGACATGGGAAGATAGTGGGAGGGGTTCAGGAGCTCAGATGAATTGTGAGTAGGACTGAGGATAAGGAAGGGGAAGCTTTATGTTTAGGGAGTAGGAGGAGAGTTTAGGGTTAAGAAGAAATTGGGGACTTTAGGCTGAAGGAGCAGAAAGACTTTCAGGTTTAGGGAATGGGAATGGAGTATTAGGCTTAGGGAGTGATTCAGGATTTTAGGTGTAGGAAGCGGGAAAGGTGGCTTAGGTTTAGGGAGTGGGACAGGAGTTAAAGGTTAAGAGCAGGAGTGGAGTTTTAAGATTAGGAACTGATTAATGACTTTAGGGTTAGGGATGGGAATGTTATGATACTGTTATGGACTGGGTGGGACTTTTTGGGTTAGAGTTAGGGTTCTGGTAGGACTATGAAGTTCAGTAAGGTGGAGTGATAGAACTGCTAGATAATTAACTAGGATCAGGCCAGTAGGAAGTTTGGACACTTGCCATTTAGAATAAGTAGCAGCAAGCAACTGAGTCGTGGCCTAAGAGCAAATGAGCACTTGTAGTGGACTATCAGTTTGTCTATACACAAGCACACACACAGACACAGACACTCCAAGACACATGCACACACACACACACACACACACACACACACACACACACACACACACACACACACACACACACACACACACAAGCGCATGAGCACATGCATGCACACGCAGGCACACACACACACACACACACACACACACACACACACACACACACACACACATGCACACAAACAAATATACACACATGCACACACAAGCATACATGCACACATACATGTACTCACACATAAACACAATATGCGAATAGGCTGTTGGTAGAAAGTCACTGGCTGTAGGTCTCACCCATGTCTACTGCAGTCGGCTATCATATTTAGTCAACTAGTTGGAGTGTAGAAAACAGAAAATGCACAGGTGTATATTATTTTCTGTTCTGCAATTCTTGGCAGGTCAGCTCCACATGTGATTTAGATTGGGTATGCATGAGTGTTGTAGCACTGTCAACATTTATTATGAATTTGTATTAACATCGATTTGTATACTGCAGTGGTGGTGCTGCGGTAGCGTTGTTGCTTCACAGTTAGACGTTGCCCATTTGATTCTCAGTTAGAGCATCTTCTGTGTGGCGACATGCGTGAATGGGCGTTCCTTCATTGAAGGTTGTGCATTAGGCCCGACAAGCCAGCACGTAAAACTCTACTGCCAATCATTAGTGGACCGGAGTTCCACTGTGGCGACCCCTAACCGGGAAAAGCCAAAAGACACAAACACAAACAAATTAACCGATTTGTGTTTTTGGTGTGTTGCTGGTTATGCCAGTACAGAAAGTAAGCCAGCAATGGATTTGTATTGTGTTTGATTGTGGTGCAGTAGGGACTGAGAATATGCCCTTTCCCTGCTATTGTGCAATCTTGGAGTTGGTGCATATAAAGTGAGGATGCAATGGGGACGGAGGAAGAAAGCTGGAAGGCACACAAAGTGAACTCCCCAGCTGATGGTGACAACTAAGACCCCCAGTATGCTCTTATGTTCCATGACCAGCCCCAGCTACTTCAGAGTAAGTCTGGGGAAGAGATGTAGAGCTGATATTTCAAGATGGACATTTGGCACTGAGTAAGAAGGTCATAGAATGAAGCACTGAGTAAAAAGTGTTCAAAAAATAATAAATAAAACATAGCAACTCTGTGATCACACAGCATTGGGGAAAATTAACAAATTCCCTTACCATGCTGTTATCCAGTCTAAGAAAGACACTGCGAGCACAGTTCAGTAGCAGTGTAGCTGAAAGGAGTAACTCTTCCCTCAATTTCATATACAATGCAGTATTGCATTGGAATACACCACAGATGTAATTTTTAATTAAAAAATATTGATGGATTTCATGCCTATATAGTGCTGAACTCCCTACATAGATGTATTTCTTGTTGACTGTGTAGGGAGGTTGGTCCATTCGGACCCTTTTCACATGTGACTCAGCTATATATCATGAGTTAAGTATACTTTAATGTATTTTTGGATGTTGCATATTTGTAAAATATGCATTACACTGTTTTAAATACTTTAATTATTGGAGATGAAATTTTCACACACCTAGTAAATAATACAACATATATCATGAAAACTGCAGCAGCTTAAGATACATTTATTTCTCATACAATGTACAAATGTTCAGTAAGTTCAACATTTACAGCTGTTGTCTGGGTATTACAGACAAATGATACAGTTCATTCGCGGATTAAATAACAAATCAATGTTGTATAAGCTTCAATGAAGATTAGTATTCCTGCATTTAAATTCATTCTCCGGGAGTTAAAGATATATTAGACACAAGGAATGAAAATGAGACACCAGCACTTTGCAACCACAACTAACACATAAACACACAAAGAGTAACAAATATAAGAACTTTATAACTCCGATGAGTTGTAACATCTGCAGCAGGATGAGTTATCATACCAGCTGAGATATACTGCTCAATATTTGCACTTTGCATCTTTTCTAATTTGTTGATTGAGGTTAGTTTGAGTATTTTTATATGATTTTGCATTATTTAAGCTGAACTGGCATCAGAGAACAGACTTTTAAGTATTACGGCTTTGTTATTCTTAAGGAGTCTAGTTATGGATATTGTGTATTTTGCAGAAGTTTGTTGAAGGGAATGCAGTGCAAACAGTAGTCTTTTTAATTTTTAGTTGGCTTGCTAAGTTTGGCCAGTTTTCTGGGCACTTATTTGTACATCTGAGTGAATAACTACTAATTTATGTACTTGTCAATGAATAGGCATTCTGCCTTTTAACATGTGATACAGTAGCATTGTCATCCATGAGCAAATTTCATTTATTTATTATATATATATATATATATATATATATATATATATATATATATATATATATATATATATATATATATACACACACACACACTATCCTTGAATGGGTTAATCCCAATAAACATACTGTTGACTGTCACTTTTGATGTGACAGCCCAACTCCATGTGCAAAACTGGGAAAAAGGTTGTCGA
>NC_056740.1:499819829-499829829 GCF_019279795.1 Protopterus annectens | reverse complement strand
TGTCCTTTAATAGAATTTGTTATTTTTTTATTGATTTTGGACATTGTAGTGAACATTCTTTTCTCCATTCCCAGTCTCTTAATCCTCTGTACTTAACATTTTTGAGGGATAAAACAAATTGTATCTTCTGATCCAAATACTTTAGCTGTAAAGTATACCCCCTTTCTGCTGAGGCTGTCCACAGTCTCAATCAGTAAAACAGTTCACTGTACCTATCCAGGCATGTCTAAAGGGCAGTTTCAGGTGTACTTTCCGGTCCAACTGATGAATATGGGCATTTTGAGGCAATGTTGCAACTGCCCCATGTACACAGATAACCCTCTCCCCCTACCACCAAACACTAATACATGTGAGAGATGCAATTATACAGCCAAACTGGAGGCTAAGCTCTCTCAACCCAAGACCGGATCAGACAGTCAAGAGGAGAAGGGAATTACTTGCATCACAGCACCAGTCTCACATAGACCTATGAAACCAGCACCAGCACCAGCAAAAAACACACATAAATACACAAAAACATACTTGGAGGCTGTAAATAAAAATCTGTAAAAGCAACAGAGACCTCCAAAGCAGACATCCAAGCAACCTCCACCCCCCCAACACAAACCATGAAACACATACTTCACAAAACCAGTGTGCCACACAATCACAGCCCTTAAGGCAAAATAACATACCCAACACATTAGTAATAGGTGACTCTATAGCCAGGCACACTGACATCCCACTCACTAGGCTGAACAAGGAGAAGGTCACTGTTAGCTGCCTGTCGGGTGCCAGGATCTGCCACATAACACAAGCACTCAGGTCACTGCAGATCAAGTACATATACGACTCTGTAATTGTCCATGTTGGTGTGAATGACCTAACCCGTACCTCCCTGGACTACATGAAAAGAGACATGGAAGAGATCACTGATCACATAGCCCAGGCCGGTATGACCCTGACCCTGAGTAGCATCCTGCCCTCACCAAGAATGATACCACAGTATAAAGAAAAAATTATCAATTTCAACAATTGGCTAAGCTTCTGGTGTCATTCAAAGGGGATCCAGTGTCTATCAGCCTGGAATGACATGCTCGACAAGCCACGCTGCTTCATTAGAGACGGCTTGCACCTGTCACCCTTAGGCTTTCAAATACTGGTCAAGGCTCTTGCTACCCCCCATAGTGCCTTTTTTAGGCAAACCCACTGCCGTAAATAGCACAAGTAACAAAAAACTGAGGGTAATGCTAGTCAATGCCAGAAGTCTAAATCTCAAAATGCACACACTCGAGGCACTCCTCAGTATGGAGAAAATCAATATATGTGCAGTAACAGAAACCTGGTTTAAGGCTCCAGAGAGCACCCCAGCACTACCAGGCTACAACTCATACCATAATTTTGGCCACAAAACCTAGACCGAAATACAAAAGGTGGGAGCGTATCCATATTCATCAAGGATACCCACACCTCCAGGTTAGTGGCACAGCACGATGCTTCAGAGATCATCCACGTGCAACTAACAACAGGCAAAACTGCAATTCAAATTGTAGCTTGCTACAGATCACCCACCATGTCCCAGGACCCCCATTTCACATTTCTGGAAACACTGGGAAACATACAGGTCCTACCAAACACCCTGATATTGGGTCATTTCAATTACCCAAACATTAACTGGGAGAACAACTCAAGTACTAACTCCCTTGCCCAACATTTCCTATAATTTATAAACGTAAATGCCCTGGATCAACTGGTCAACACCCCCACCAGAGGTGACAACATATTGGACCTGGTCATCACCAACATGGGCGACCGGTGTTCCACACCAAAGGTCAACCCCTCACTGGTTAGGTCTGACCATAAACTAATCACTGTGGATATCCACATTCCGCCCCCACCCCCAGTCAAAGAAACCACTGGGAAAAACTTTTCAAAAGCAAACTTCACGTTACTTAAGACTGAGTTGGAAAGTTTCAAAGCCATCATGCTAAAGGATAATGCTGCCAAAGCTGCAAAATCCTTTACTAATGCACTCTATGGGCACCTGCAAGAATGCATGAATCATGCTATCCCAAGCAAACCCAAGACCCACTCCTCCAAGAAAAGGAAACCAGTCTGGTGGACCCCTGCCATAAACAAGCTATACAACAGAAAGAGGAAACTAGTACAGAAAAGAGTAAAATCCCAAGAAGGGAAGACATCCCTGATCAGTATCAGCAAAAAACTACGATCCCTCATAAAATCATCCAAGGCTAGCTTCAAAAGAAAAATCGCCAAGGACTCCAAAGATAACCACAAGACATTCTTTAGTTATGTCAAGAATCTAAGTGGCAATTTTCAGATCTGCTCGGAGTTAGTGCAGAATGGCACAAAATACACTGAACCAACCGATATCGCCAACATCCTGGCAGACAGGTTCAGTGCAAACTTCACCCCCCTCTCACCCCCAAAAGGACCCATAACCATACCAGAAGAGTGTAGTGCCCCTGAAATCACAGACAGGTTAAAATAGCCCTCTCCAAAGCCAAAAACACAGCATCAATGGGACCGGACGGTGTCCCAGGCTGAGTCCTACACGAGCTCAAAGATGAATTAACCCCTCACTTAAACACACTGTTCAAACTCAGCCTCTCCACATGCTATGTACCCATAGAGTGGCACACAACAATGGTTATTCTGTGCCACAAATGTGGAGCCACAATAGACCCCAGGAACTATCACCCTATAAGCCAGACTAGCTTGGTCTGCAAGGCTATGGAGTGCATCATCATGGATCTCATTAACAGAAACATTGGGAACTTCCAAACACTGGACCCTATCCAGTTCAGCTTTGTTAAGGGCAGATCATGCCTCCTAAACCTGGTGGACTTCTTTGAGACAGTTACCAAGGCTATAGACGAGGGAAAGGTGGTCCACACAGCCTACCTAGACCTCGCAAAGGCCTTTGACACCATTCCCCATTCTGGTATTATAGACAAGCTCACCAGCCTTAACATAAACCCCTACATCACGAGATGGGTTACCAACTAGCTCACAGACAGAACCCACATGGAAGAGTTGCGGGAGCTAGGTTTGACTCTAAACCGGTTACAAGTGGCGTTCCCCAGGGCTCAGTCCTAGGGCCCCTCCTGTTCGGCATATACTTCTCAGAAGTACAGGCAAGCACAGGAGAACTATGGCTGACCAAGTTCACAGATTACTCCAAACTAGGGGCTATAATTGACTCTCTGGCTGACACAGACATCCTCCAAAAGGGTCTCACTGAGACAGATACCTGGTGTCAAAACCATGGCCTCAAGCTAAATGCCAAAAAGTGCATAGTCATCCCCTTTGGAAAAAACAAAGTACTCACAAACTACCACATAGGTGGTAGCCCCCTAAATATGGAAGATGTAATAAGGGATCTGGGGACCCAAGCAGATAGTAATCTCTCCTTTGATAATCACATTGCCAAAGTGGTTAGAAAATCCTTCTATGTGGCCCACCTAATCACAAAAGGGTTTGCATCCAGATCAAAAGAGGTCATTGTTCCCTCTACGCATCATTCATCAGACCCATCATAGAGTACAATGCCCCATTTGGCATGTACCTTACAAGACACCTGCAACAGCTGGAAAGACCACAGAAGTACCTCACCAAGAGGATCACTGGCCTAAAACAGATGCCCTATGCAGCTCAGCTAAAGAAACTCCAGCTGTACTCAGTTGCATACCGTCTACTCAGAGGTGATCTCTGCCTGACATACAAAGCCACGTCCAATCCAGAATTGATGGACATGCTCCACCTAAAGAAAACTATATCCCCTCGAGCCACACACTCTAGGGATCTAAACCTCACCACAACAATAAATAGGACATGCTGGAGGGATAGATTCCTGTCCCAGAGACTTCCCGTGCTTTAGAACAAGATTCCAATCTACATTAGGCAGAGATCTTTGCTAACACTCTTCAAAAGAAACCTTGACGAATGGATGGGAAACAGAAAGTTTACCCCAGGATCACTTCAATGACTCTGCTGGACAGACGCACAGGGAACTAATCTAAGGGGGCGGCGAAAGCCAATACATTCCAGCTAGGCTTATAAATGCCTTTGGGCAAATAGCCTAGAACCTACCTATGAACCTATGAACCTATAATCATGCTATGAAATAAATAATTGTTCCTCACCTCAGTAAAACTACCAGCATTTAACCCATGAAGGGTGTACCCTGTTGTATTTGAGAATAACAGGCATTTTTTACTATTAATCCATAGTGGTTAAGATTCTGAAAAGATTCATACATGAGCAACGTCTAAAAAAAACATCAGCCATAGCTATATATTCTCCAGTTCAACACAGCTTTGGAACACATCATGGATGTAATACTGTCTTAGTCTACCTAACAGAACAGATCACAAAAGGCCTCAAAATATCTTTCCAAAGATCCATTACATTCAGACCTTCATCCATTGAATCGTATTTAGATGTTGCTAAAGCTTTTGGCATGGTAAATAATCCTCTGGTCTTTAGTCAGCTCACATATGTTGACATATGTACTCATGAACTTACTTGGATTCATTGTTACTTTATATGCTGAAGTGAGAAAAGATGGCACACAGCTTTCCAGGCCTGTAAACAATAACAAATACTTTGGTGCAGTGCTCAGTAATAGAGCCACTTATCTTTGTCATCTTGATAAGAGCACTGACCCTGTTTAAAAGAAATCCGGTCATCCCCTCAGAATCCATTCAGGAGCCTTCAGTTGTCTCAGAATCACTGTTTTTTTTTTTGCATCCAGAGCAAAAGATAATATTATGCTCAACTGGAAATATCAATTCAGATTCCAGGTATTCTCTTGTAATATATAGTTCATAGGTCTAAGAAAGTTATGGTGTAGCAAGTGTATTTGGTCGAAGAACAAATATCTCATGGTCAGATTTCATGTACAGTAACTTAAGCAGAAAAACGTATTCTGATGAAGCTGGCCACATGCAATTGGTCTTATTTTGCCAGTTGCTTTTGTATGTAGTGTTTTATATTGTCTTAAGTAATTACAAATAAGTAATTTTGTCTCCTGTTTGAGAAAAGTTTAAAAAGCAGACACCTGACAACCCTTGTCTTCAAGTTACTTTGTCTGGAAAATGCGAATGCAAACAATTCATTTTGTTCCTGACTGCAAGCAGCATCTTCAAGAAGCATAAAAACATACAAAAGGAATAAAATACAGTATTGCAATAATGCAATGAAAGTTTTCAGAGTTAGATTAAGCTGAGAAATAATCTGACATTTAATCATCATTTTTCTTTACAAGGGCTCAGGGTCTCACAGAGTCTTTAGATGCTTATGTTATTGAATTAAAGAAAGCGTCTGAACATGATGAGCTGCATCATTCATTGATTTAAAAAGAATCATGGGCTATATCAGAAACAATCACATCAGAGGCAGTTTACTGACAGAATCATTTCTAGTATAAAATAAAGTAACTGTAAGTTAAATTACCTTATTACAAGGAAAATCAGATGTGTGTGCATGTCTTGTGAAATGCGAAAGCTAAAAACAAGTTAAAACAGGTTGAAACTACTCAGGCTCTGTGAAGCAGAGGAATAAAGTCATGACTATGACCCAGAGAATGCAAGATCATTAGTGGCATGGAAAACAGAGATGGCAGGGGAGATGTGGGTGAGAGACATGTAACTTTACTTAAATAGTGCATGCTGGAGGGACAGATTTATCTCCCAGCAGCTGCTATGTCTTTGGAATAGGGTACCAATTCATGTGAAACAGAGCACTTCTATGCCATTGTTCAAGAGGAACCTGGATAAGTTGATGGGGCACTGTAAATTCTTACCAGGGATAGAGCCCACAATCTTCCTGGACATGGGCAGTCATCACTAAAAGTAGTCTTGGGTATTGACTAGCATTTCTATGGCATTACATTGGGATGAAATGGCTATGCTTAAAATGACCTCTGGGTCAGTAGCCTAGAAATCTCCTATGATCCTATGATCCTTATGTTGATGGATTGACCTGGGAAGGACGGCTGTGGTGGATCCATCCACTGTGGTGACCTGACACCCCAGATAAGCAGCACATGCTGCTCCCCATAAACAGGCCTCGGGGCTGGAAATGGTAAGGTCCACATATGCAGTGCTGTAACCCTTTTGGGGGCTTGTCCGATATAAGGCACTATTCCATATCCAGGGCATAGCAAATATCAGGAGTTGGGTTAGGTAGCATATTAAAAGCTGTCCTAATGGCTGCCAGAATGATAGCTCCATAATTGACTTTTGCATCATGGGGAAAGCTTATCATGAGGAATGAATGGGTCAGTCAGTCACGTTGAGCTGATGGGTAGCAATTAGTACAGTGAATAAAAAGTTCAGTTAAAAAAAAAGGGAAATGATGTCTGTGGCAAAAATAATGAGAAGCAAATAGATGGCATGAAGGAGTTCCTCAGTTCAGTCCTCGTGAATTAGGTGCAGTTATAAATGTGAGAAGGTGTCCAGTGTTTGAGTCCTTTTATAGCAAGTGTGATAAAATTAAACCTTTTGCAAATATGTGTAAAAAAAATGATATAAACTGAGTGAAACAATGAAAATGAATGTGCTAGTCGATTCAATGAGCAATATTTCATCAAATACCAAATGAACGAATACAAAGGGCTGAAAAGCACTTTTAGTGAACATTGAAGTTGCACTTTCTCACACTGGTGTGCAAACATAGAGAAGATAAATATAAGTTAGAGTTTGAATGCATCTTTCCCCACATGGGGGTGCTTCCCCCTGCAAAAGAAACCCGTGTGTATTCCACTCAAAGTGATTTTCAACATATTTAGTTTTGCACAGATGGACCTTTAATAAATATCATTTGCTGGATTGGTATGAATCAATAAATTAAATGCCTGCTAACTCTATTAAAATGTAAATTAATGATTCAATGAAATCAGGAAGCAAAAAGGCAGCGCAGTTCAGATAATCAGTCTGACTGGCAACTGAAGTGTTATCTAGGCACTAGAACTGTGTGTGAAATTTTATCAGAAAACATTCATTATGCCATGCAGGTGAAAGGCATTGCAAGTAAGTCAGCATACACATTTGTTACTTGCTCAGGACACTAGGTAAAGCCATTGGGTCAAAAGCTATTGACACATGAATATAAAATTGACATGTATAAGATTGTCTTTAAGATAGTTGCAGCAAAACATGAAGGCAGCTTGTCTGATATTATGAGTCATTTGGCTTGTGAAAAGCTTTGTATGGTAAAATGTATTCATGGTGTATGAGAAGGGTTTGTATTACGTTATAGAAAGAAAACATAATCGAATGCTCAGAACTTTGAAATGGCCACATATCGAAACTTTTAATGTGGGGGGCTGTGCCCCCACACCCCCCACTAAATATATATATTCCAACTCTGAGATCACACTACAGTGAGGAAAGGACAAATACCCCAATCTTCACTGTACTGCGATCCCACAATGCGATCTTCTAAATGCGGCCATTTCGAAGTTCTGAGCATTCGATTGCATTATCTTCTATACCATAATAGGAACCCATATGAGAACACCATAGCTATGCACTGGACCAATACCACAAGAAAAATCTTGAATGTTGTACAGAGGCATAACAAAGATAACTTGGATTATTACTGTGCTGATTTATTTAGAGGTCTGGGTACTAGCCAGAAGAATTTCATGTTCAAATATGTCCAAATGCTGAGTCAGTAATACATGCTCCAGGGGCAGTACTAACTGCCCTTAGGAGCAGAATACAGCATAAAATGAAGTGAACAAAAAGCTGCCATCCTTCCTGGTCCAGCTGTCTGTCAGCTTCCCCTGGTAGCAGTCTTTCTTCTTGCTAGATGTAAACTCTTTGGTCTAACTCTACGTGTGTGTCCTGTGTCTCAGCATGAGTATCAGATTTCTGGTGTTGACCGTTATTGACATGCTGTATTTTAATACATTATTTTTGCATTCTACGCCTGTTGGGTTAATTATTGCAGTCGCTATTTAGATTCTTCCAGCTCTCTTTAAGCGGATTATGAAATGTTTGGGTTGCATTGTTCACCATGATAATGACGTCCCTTGCAATCTCACCTCTCTCTTCTCAAGTGACATTATGAATTGCTGCAGTTTCTTTTTCCTCTTGGTTCCTCGGATGGTCTTTTTTTGTTAGCTAGTGGCTGACTAGATGATAGTGTATGGTCAGCTAAGGGTCATCTCTCTCCTCCCAATCCATTCTTTCTGCTCTTTTCATTCTCCGTCTGGATCACTGGGCCTGCTGCAGCCAGGTCTTGCCCTCTCAAGCTCCAACCATAAACTCATTAGGAAATGATGCCCACTAAATAAAGAAGAGAGGGGCCACTTGGAAGTTCAGACTACGCAGAACTCCATTCTCATACCTCTGATACTGACCTAAAAATCACATTTGTAAGAAGATTTGCATGGAATTAACTAATATTATATTTATTATACGTCCTTTGTCTTGCAGAATTCACTACTTTGTTACAGAACCATGCATCTGACTGATTCATAGACAGGCACTAAGCTAGCTTCCCTTGAGGGCCATTTTCAAACCTTGCAAATTTCCACAAAGGAGAGAATTAAACCTTGCACCTTGTGGCTGTGAGGTGAACACCTTAACCATTATGCAACCCCAATGACATCATCTTGCCATGCATTTCCAAATGCTCAATGCTTATTTAGTTGGTTCCCTACTGGAAGTTTGAGATTACATAATTCCAATACCAAACTATGAGAACTTAATGGAAACTTCAAAAGCCACTGTAGCACATTTAACACATTTTTTTGTATGGGACAAACCCTCCTACAGCCTGGAGGCTGCAGTCTTCACATCCCCACTTCTTATATATAATAACTTCAAGTTTGTTGTATAGCAGGGCAAAGGGAATACTAAAAAATACAAGAATTTTGATGACCCTCTCTTCCAGGGATGTGAGAAAAAATGAACCATTATGCTGAGCACTTACCCTGGGGAATGAACAAGCCAACTGAGCATGCTCAATGAGAAGCTTGTAGTCCAGAAAGGAGTTTATATATATATATATATACATATATATATATATATATATATATATATATATATATATATATATATATACATATATATCATCATCATTTTCTTTCAGCTGTTCACGTTAGGGGTCGCCACAACGGATCACCTGTTTCCATTTCTTCCTGTCCTCTGCATCTTGCTCTGTCACACCAACCACCTGCATGTCCTCTCTCACCACATCCATAAACCTTATCTTAGGCCTTCCTCTTTTCCTGTTACCTGGTACCTTCATCCTTAGCATCTTTTTCCCAATATACTCTGCATCCCTCCTCAGCACATGTCCAAACCAATGTAATCTTGCCTCTCTGGCTTTGTCTCCAAACCTTCCAACCTGGGCTGACCCTCTAATATACTTATTCCTAATCCTGTCCACCCTCATCACACCCAGTGCAAATCTTAACATCTTTAACTCTGCCACATCCAGCTCTAACTCATGCCTTTTTGTCAATGCCACTGTCTCCAACCCATATAACATAGCTGGTCTCACTACCCTCTTGTAGACCTTCCCTTTCACACTTACAAGTAATCATCTGTCACAAATCAATCCTGACACTTCTTCACCCACTCCATCCTGCCTGTACTCTCTTCTTCACCTCTCTTCCACACTCACCGTTACTCTGAACTATTGACCCCAAGTATTTAAACTCATCCACATTCGCCACCTCTACTCCTTGCATCCTCACCATTCTACTATCCTCCCTCTCATTCACACACATATATTCTGTCTTAGTCCTGCTGACCTTCATTCCTCTTCTCTGTAGAGCATATCTCCATCTCTCCAGGGTCTCCTCCACCTGTTCCCTACTCTCACTACAGATCACAATGTCATTTGCAAACATCATAGTCCATGGGGACTCCTGTCTGATCTCGTCTGTCAACCTGTCCATCACCATTGCAAATAAGAAAGGGCTCAGACCTGATCTTTGATGTAACCCCACCTCCACCTTAAGCATCCGGACCTCACCACT
>NC_056740.1:499747329-499812329 GCF_019279795.1 Protopterus annectens | reverse complement strand
TCTAATAAGCATGGAAATGATATAGTGCATATTGTCATACAGTCATTACAAATAATCCACCTGTGCAAATATTTCTTCTTTCATGCAAGTTTAAATAATAGGAGTGCTTCTTATTAAAAATTGTTACATGTTTACATCTATGTACAGCTTGTCTGTTTGAGTGATGGGTGTTTTTTGGAATTTTATCATACACATCTAGTGGAGGTTCTGCCTCTACTATGTTTTGCATACTTAAGTTGCAGTTTTAAGCAATAACATGATAATTTTCTTAGGCAACACGATTTCACCTTACCCTCAAAGGTAAAAGCTATACACAAAATTGAAAGGATGTTTTAACATTCTTCCAGATCAACTTTCATTAAACATACATATCTAGTGGAGGTTCTGCCTCTACTATGTTTTGCACACTTAAGCTGCAGTTTTAAGAAATAACATGTGAATTTTCTTTAGGCAACACAATTTCGCCTTACCCTCAAAGGTAAAAGCTGTACACAAAACAATTGAAAGGATGTTTTAACATTCTTCCAGATCAACTTTCATTAAACAAAACATATTAACTGTTACAGATGGATGCAGTAGATATAGTTCATGGCAATGTGTGCTTTGATAATTTGCTGATCAATAACTGTAAGCATATATGGGGATTATATAGAAATGTATACAGAAGTAATTCTACTGCTAACCTCTCATTAAACGGTGTGATCATCATTCAATTGCTACTTTATGCCCATCCCTCTCCCAACCTCCACTCTGACTAGGGTGTAGATGCTCAATGAGTTCAGCCATCTTGTACATGCAGTTAATATTGTGGAAGAAATTACTGTATTATACAATTATCGAAGTAATACATATTTTCTGCCCTATATTAATAAAATCATTGCTTTACAAAACTGGCTGACTGTAGCTCAAGTGATAATTAAACTAATAACAAAATACACGAAAAAACTTAAGAAAAACTTTGGAAACCAAGTTCAACAAGCATACGATAATTAAATTAATACCTAGTATTCATGAAATTATGTAGCAATACAAATATTGTTTTTTTTTTTTTTTTAGGGGGTTGTGTAGAAATACATACATTTAAATACATGAAAACAAAGTAAATAGACTCATACAGATACATATATATATATATATATATATATATATATATATATATATATATATATATATATATATATATATACACACACACACACACACACACACATATATATTTCTTTACACATACATTTACATTTGTATTTATACACAAAGGTATCTCATTGCTTTCTTTATACAGATATGTTTATACATACATATTAATTACAATTACTTGCATATATAGATAGTTGCAGTACACAAATATTTATTTTAGCATATACATTCATTTTTGCAGTACTTATATACTATGTTTTAAACCTATGTTTGATGTAATTAAAAAAAATAGAAATACTTACTATATAACTCTGGCCATTTTCACTGTCATCTGATCTACTCACTCAGCCACCTGGTGAGGCCTATGCTTTAGTAGGTCATTGTACCTTTGTCAGCAATGGGGACCAGAGCAGGTAATCCATATCAGGTTTGACAGGTGTTCATCCATCTCTTGCTGGATGTCAATTTTCTTCCTGTGAGACCTATGGGCAGAGGACTCAATTTTATCCAGGCATGAATTCCTAAGAAGAAAGAGCATAATTTTGGTCTCCTTGTCAGACTAATTTAGAGCTCACCCCTGTGCCTTCCCAGGTGCTACCATCATTCAAAGTGCCAGTACCAGAAAGAGGAATCTAAGTGCAGGGCTGTGGTGCACAGGTTTTGAAACATCACCCTCTGGGGTGTGAGTTCACCATAAAAAAATTACCCTGTAGGGACATTACTATTACTCTCAAGTTTGGTTTTGCCAAATTGCTTGCTGCATGCATATATTTTTAAAACCAATACTTTCACTTTTCCTTTCCACGATGAAAAAAATTCAGTTATAAAATCAGTACTTTTTAAGTTGCTTACATCTATTTCTGCTTCTGCGATTTACTTTTGTTATTTTCATATGAATTGTAGTCCTGGTGGGCATGCATGACTCCTTTCTTTAAGCATGCCCTTTACAGTACTGCATCACTGTAAATCATTTCCATTACTTTTTATTCTGCTTCACTACATAAAGATACTTCACTGTGAATGTAATTATGAACTTGTGGTAAGTACTGAGTGATCTGAGGTAACAGGGTATATCACAGTATGTGGAATGACCTTAGATTACACTTGATGGACATGCAGACACTAAGACCTGACTCCATTTTCCCTTTTCTAATTATAGGTATTTTTGAGAATTACTAGGGTGTTTTCCACATTCACAGTGACTGTTGAGATGTGTTAAGGACTGCTATGGACTCTGACACTGCAGCAAGCATATTAATGACTAAATACGTGAAGTTTACTTACGTGGATTAGTGACTTATGTAGTCACATATTACTGTGATTCATAGAGATAAGCATAAATAATCCTGATTTGCATACAACGTATGTAAATGACCCTGAATTTACACACATAGTTGAAGATTACCATATTAACTTGCAATCAATCGAGATAGGTAGGAAAGTGCAACAAAATTAATAATAAAAACAACAGAAATTATTTCAAAGTAGTTCATATAAATTTTAAATAAGAGAGCTTACTAGGAAATAATATGTATCCTACAGATCTGGCAGTGAGATGCAAGTGATTCATGTAATTATTCAAGACACAAGTGTAACTTATAAATGATAATTCATGACAGCAGCACTGAAATTTGTGTAGTGAATAATTGCAAAGTGAAAGGTATTTTGGGAATTATTTTTGGGGGGATTATGATGCACAGGATATAAGTGCATTAGTTGAAGTGATTGAAATCTAATGTACTACATTTTCATCAGCGTATTGTTGTGACAGGATACATGCTGGTTTACTGGGGGATTTATATCAGTCATAAATGAAAACGGACCTATAACTATAGAAAATCAGTAAGGGAAGGACAAAAGTTTAACAATGGCATATGATGACAGTGTAATATTAACTGCCTGCATGAATGTGTTGGTGCTGTGCAGGTTAGTATAACACAACTTTGGCTGAATTTTGGCTTGCAATATGTGTATATAAATATGGGTGTTGTGTCAACATGCATGCTCTTGTACTCAGATGTTTGATTTATTTGTGATAAAAGCAGGCTGCTTTCACTGATGTGTTGTTGGGCTAATGAGTGGATCAAAAGTTTCAGTATGTGATTTTGGCATGTTGTTTTATGTAAATGAATGATGTAGCAGTAGAGATCCAAACAGAAAGGGAAAATTTAACTGCATCCTCATAGCAGCCCCTAGGACATATGACAAAAGTCTTTTCAGAAAATGGGGACTCAAACAAGCTGTGAAGGCAAAGGCAAAGGCATGGAACCAGATATTTAAGCATATAAGGAACTGCACATTAACACAGTGCAAGAAAAGGGCCAATGATATGGTCAGACATGCAAGATCCAAGGCAAGGCAAAATGCAATTGGCCGTAGCTATACTAGAGGAGCCTCCAACAATTATTCCTTTAACATCTGATGAAGCATACCTCCTCTCTATTTATGGCTAAGATTATGAAACAGACATCAATGACTCTGGAATAATCAAAGGTGGTGTGGACCCAGGCCATTACCAACATCAGCAGTGTCAACAGACATCTGCTCGGGATGATTGGTTTCTCAATTTATTTATTTATTCATTCATTCATTCATTCATTCATTCATTCATTCATTCATTCATTCATTTATTTATATTTGTTTACTGGGTTAGTGCACTGATAAATATTAATCAATTTCAGGCTCAGCCCTGGTGAGCTACAAATCATTTCACAAACAAAAAAGACAGAAATGTAAACAATAACTCAGCAATTCGGACTAACTACATAGAAGAAAAAATAACTATATACAGTATATGCATTCCGGTGAACAAGCGAAGTGCATTGCACAATAATATCATTTTTTATAAAATGTATCCCCAGGATTCAATAAACTCCATGTAGGCTTTGTGCAGAGCCTACATGGCGTTTACATGTTAGTGTGATGGTACATGGCGAGTAGAATCGCGCAATGTATATTAATCATGTGTGGCACGCTTAAGCTAAGTTTCATGGCTAGCAACAGTGTTGTTGGCCAGGAAACCATGTAAGCAAATGCAGATATCAATTTCATTTAAAGCAGAGCACCTATGGTCCGTGGATTTGGGCATAATGCCAGAGTGATCACCAGGGTTTCAAAAATAGCTGTCAATCTGTTAATGCAACATATCTGCACAAAGGCCAGGCTAATAAGGGCACAAATAACCAGAAATAGGGACATATTTGACATAGATATTTGACATAGATGTCACATAGATGTCCCGTAGATGTCACATAGAAATGTGTTAGAATGTAACACTCAAACTTTTAGAGCAATAAATTTGGACAAAGACATAAATAATGGGGAGACAGAGACCCAAACATAGGGACATAATATAATAACAGGTTGTACAGTAGCCTGCACTTTCTGAAGAGCATGAAGTTTGAACCTCAAATGTCTGTCATTAGTTTTTTACTTCAATCTGCAATGACATGCCAATGATTTGCCAGAAAACCAAACTTTTATGAGAAAAAGATGAAAAATATGGGACAAAATCTGGACTTTCTGCACAAATCAGGACAGTTGAGCAGTATGAACTCAAATATATGTTATATTGACCCTTATCAGTCTTGGGATCATTCCAGTGATATAGCAGAAAGCCACAAATTGGATAAGGAACACATCTGGATATCCTGGGAATACCTGGACAGTAGAGAGGTATGAATGCGAAGTATATAGTCCAAACACCGTACAGAATAGTACACCTACAGTGCAGAGTATTTATATCCCATTCCTGGCATTGTGTACCGAAGCTGTGTAAATGATCTGTAATGAGGCATGTATTACCATGTAAAATGAACACTCAGGAGAAGTGTGCATATTGAATAGAGACACACACATGAATTGTAGGAATGAACACAGGAAAAGATAACAGGTGAAACTATCCAATGCACAACAAAGAAGGGCATGTCAATGGAAGATGGATGTAGCAGAGATACGAGTCACATGTCTATATGATACAGTGGGGACTGTACAGTGAAAATGTGTTTTATGTAACTGTCACACAAGATGACATAACAATGGGTAGCATGTCTGTGTGAAATAAGCATCCTTATATGAATAATGCAGAGGACATCTATCAGGGATTTGACATACAGTTGGGGTAGGGTGCCTATTGTGAAGCTATGCAAACTGATATGCCTGAATATAAGTGTACACTCAACAGAGATCTGCAGCAAGGTGGGCACAGGTAAAGGCTCATGGAAAATATTATAAGAACCATCTACAACCATGGACAGTATCAGAATAATAACACCAGCAATTCCATGCCTCTGACATAACATATCTGATACAGTACGAAACGAAATGTAGTGAAAAACCACAAATAAATTCCAAAGAAGCAGACCCAGAACTGCAAGGCACACCTTTATTAAAAGTTATAACTGAGCACTTTTGTTTGGTTAGATACCAAACTTCATCAGATGCTATTCAGGATTAATTCATTACTTTTACAATGAAATAAATCATGTGACAAGTGTCATGTGATAATCAAGTCAGCTGACTTAAAAGGTTACACATTAAAAACATTTGTACTTAAAAATTATTAAAAATCTATGTATACTAAACTATAAATATAACTTATCTATCTAAACTTTTTAATTTTAAAATACATGAAACAGAACATATCTCATTCAAACCAGGGAGTTTGTGCATAACTGCCAGCATAGTTCACTGGCTTATAACTTTAATGACAAAGGACCACCTCTAACTTCTTTTTGAACATGATCTATCACTCTAAATTTAAAAACATGCCCTGGATGTGATTCTATGTGGTTGGCTAAAGCATTGTCCAATTTTCCTTTCTTAATTGCGCATAAATGTTCATATAGCCTCTCCTTCAATTTTCTGTCCATTTTCCCTATGTAAAAACATGGGCAAAATTCACATTTTGCCAAATAAACAATTCCTGAAGAGTTGCAATTATATTTGTTTTTTGTGTCATATCTTCTGTCCCTGATATAGAATGAACAACCTATATCTATGTGTTTACAGTGAGGACAAGCTTCACACTTGAACATACCCTTTGTTCTATGTGATGGTGGGTTTTGGAACTCTAAAATATTTTTTAAGTTAAAACCTTTTTTAAAAACAAATTTAGGTCTTAGGTCACTAAACCTGCCCAAAATTGGATCAGAAGAAAGTAAAGGCCAATTTTTGTTGATAATGTCTCTTATAGCTGAAGAATCCAAACTGTACCTAGTTATAAATAATACATTATTCAAAAATTCATTTTTGTTGTTATTGGCTAGGTCTGAAATTAGTTAGTCTGACCTGTGATTGTGCACTGATATCTCATAAAATGGCACTATAAAAACCTTGTGTATGTTTATTGACTACCTCAATTCTTAAGTCATTCACAAACTGATCAGGATATCCTCTTTTCCTGAACAACATACTCAAATTGTCACATGCATTATAAAATCCCTATCTTGCAGCATGAACAGATTGACCTTTGACTACTGATTTCTTGTGCTGTAGCGGGTGTTCACTAGAGCAATGCAAAAATGAATTTGAAAATGTTGCTTTTCTAAAGATCTTTGCTTTATAACCTTCGACACCAGAGTATTTAAAAAGATTGATATCTACATAAGAAATGTTCTCTTTATCATATATAAAAGTAAAATTTAAAAATGTGGTGCTATTTAAATAATTTATAAATAATTCTACATCATTTGTGTCACCGTGAAACAGAATAAAAACATAATCTAAAAATTGTGTGTAAAATTTTATCTTGTTAAAAAAGATATTTTCATTAAAAACGAACATGTGTTCCCACTGTGCCATGACTAAATTTGCATAACTGCCACCACAGGGGTCCCCATCACGACACCCTTTTTTTGTAAGAAATTTTTTTTTATCAAAGAGGAAGAAATTATCATTTAACACTATATCCAATAGTTCTATGTTTAAAATTTCAATATTTGTAGCACTTCCATTTTTCATTTGAGTACAAACCCACTCAATACCAATTTTGTGGGGTATACATGTGTATAAATCTTTGACATCGATTGTTAAAAAATTAAATTCATCATTGCATTCCGTGTTGTTCATGTTACTAAGAAATGGCCAAGGATCTTTGCATATTTGAGTCTCTTTTGTAACATAACACTTTAGAATACTGTCAACATATTTCACAAGGGGATATGTTATGGATTGCCTACTATTGACTATAGGCCGCAAGGAGGGGGGGGGGGCTTGAGATCGTTATGAATCTTAGGGATCCCAAATATCACTGGTGATTTTAGTGCTAACATAGTGAAATAGTTATGTAAATCAACATCTATTCTATTTCAGTGAAAAGATCAATATACATTCTGATCCTGTTTTGTGCTGAATTTCATAATTACTATTGTCAGATAACATTTCACTCATCCATTGTACATACTTTTCATTGTCCATGAACACCAGTCCCCTACCTTTGTCAGTAATAAGACAGTAATAAGAGGTGAGTGAGCACACACACAATTGAACAACTATTTTGGTGCATCCACACTCTGTGAAAGTAATCATGTACACTGTCCTGGCACTGTAACATCTGCTGGAGGTGTTAGGAGGGACAAATCTATACCTGTATTCAACAGTATATGCAATACAGGCTAGCTGTCTTGTGTGCATGGCATATTTTATATATATATATATATATATATATATATATATATATATATATATGTATATATATATATATATATATATATATATATATATATTTATATACATACCATTAATGTTCTCAAAACACCTATGTATGTAGTGTGTGCATCAGCAGAACAGGTAGCACATATGCATCTGGTGTAACAACTTGATTAGTGTTCTGCACTATCAAACAGTCATGCATACTCCACAAAAATAATACCTCGGTATGGCCAATAAGCTGTGTGACAGCTCACTGTGACAAAGGTGGTATACTTCAGTTACACATCACTGGAGGATGAGTAGGGAGGTATATGAAGAAGAGTGCTTTGTATTCAGTTATTGGTGTAATGAAGGCTGGGAACCAAGAAGGTATTATATCCTTTGATGTAGGTGTCCTTTACATACCTAGTACTTGTATTACATTCAAGGGAGTATTGTGACTACATGCTGGTGGATGTACCACTTACCATCTACCCCAGCACATGGATCACATAATTATTGATCTGATTATAGGGTGTGATGTCCACATTATACTTGGGTGGTGCATTTTCTTCCTGAATTAACAAATTCCCCCATGTGTCTTGTCAACTGAGTTGTTGTCATGCCTCTGGCAGCAGTGTTTATGTGTTGCTACTGTCTGTATTATACTAATGTCAAAGTTGGAGTCAATGATTGTCCACATTCCATAGTCCTTCAAGGAGCTGTGCATACTTAGCATGTGTTTGCCATCTGTGATGTCCATCACTTAATTAATGGACAGGGAAGGGCCTAACAGACAGCCCTGATGTAAGTACCTGATCACGGGGCATGAGATATAGGTCACATCACACATTTCAACATAGTGAGATGGCATGTATGTGATACAGAGGTCTACCCATTTGGTGATATAGCTGTTTATGGCCACATATGGCAGTGTTGTGTGAATACCTCAGTGTGGATTTGTATCAAATGCCTTGATCTGGTCAAGATCCACAAGCTTATACAGCTGTCATCATGCATGCCCTTGATGACCTATTTGAGGACATCTATCAGATATAACAGACATGATGTAGTGTTAATAACTGACACAGGTCTGTTGCAAACAGCCGGAATATGACTAGTGTACATGTAGAAGAGGTCTATGATCACATGTTGGTCCACCTCACAGTTAAAGAGAGTCAGGATGCTCTTTATATATGCATGTGTCAGGTGCTGTCCCCTCTATTCAAATGGATGCTTGTTGATGTACACCTTTGTATGAGAATATAGCCCATATGGAGGGTGTGTTGAAGTGTGTATTCCACATATCAGGAAGCTGTATATGCTGAGTCACTACACTGACAATCTGTGATGTTGTCAAATGCCAGGGCATACTGCATATCATGATCTGGCCTAGGCTTTCAACACAATCCCCCAAGCAGGTATCATTGAGAAACCCTCCCCAGCTTGGGATTATACCTTACATCAGTAGATGGCTAACCAATTGGGTCACCAACAGAACACATACTGTGAAAGTTGGTGAATCAACCTGCACCAGTAGAGCTGTTACCATTGGTGTAACCCAGGGATCTGTGCTTGGCCCTTTACTATTTGTTCTCTATTTCTCGACAGTTCAGGCTAAAGTATATGTCCATTATCTTGACAAGTCTGATGATTCTTGCATATTGGGTGCAATCACTGAGTCCACCAATGATGATAACATAGTACAGGAGAAGTTAACACAGACAAATGAATGGGGACAAAGACACACGATTTACAACTAAAAGCAGAAATTTGTCTTTTTTATGTTGTCATTCTAAAATGTGGAATTCCATGTTAATCACAGCATTGACAACAGTCCTGCTATGCTGACAGCCAGTGATGCCAGCACTGGGAATAAATGTAGGTAGCAGTCTGACCTTCAACCACCAAGTGTCCACACTGGTATTGAAAGCCTATGTAGTGCACATCATGTATCATGTCATCATATGAAGATCTTAGGATTGTATGAAGCACTGTAGAGTCCCACATTGACTCTCTTCAAGAGGAATCTTGATGAGTGGATGGGAGATCGTAGGTTTACCCCGGCTATCACTTCTGTGTCACTGTTAGACAGAGGCACAGTATACTAACCTCAAAAAAAGGCATAGCAAAATTAATTTAAAATGGGTGGCGAAAGCCAAACACACTCTGGCTAGGCTTATAAATGCCCTAGGGCAGATAGCCTAGTATGAACCTATGAACCTATGAACCTATGTATTCAAACCATATCAGAACAGTAAAATAATATAATGCTCTCTTCTGCATGCACCTCACCAGATACATGCAGCAGCTGGAGAGACCACAGGGCTTTCTCAGCAAGATAACACAGGGCCTACACACCATGATGTATCTGGATAGAGTTAAAGCCCTGTCACTGTAATCTGTCTATTATAGGATAAGGTGACATCTGCCTGACCTCCGGGCCAGTGTCTGACCCTACCCTGGTGAGAGTACTGCAGATGGTGGATTGGGGTACCACAGTGGTGCAGCGGTTAACACAGTCACCTCACAGCAAGAGGTTCTCCAGTTTGATTCTCAGCTGGGGTGCCTTCTGTGTGGAGTCTGCATGTCCTCACTGCATTCATGTGGGTTTCCTTCTGGTACTCTGGTTTCCTCCCACATTCTAAAGACATGCTTCTGGAGCATTTCTCCCGGGGCATCCACTGAAAATAAGGTCTGTCCTAGTCAGACTTTCCTGATCAAGAAGTGTTAAATAAATAAATAAACATCTAAAAATCTGATATATCTGATGACATCAGCAGTACCTGTTGAGGAGAAGATAACAGTGTCCAACATGCTGGTGTAAAATGTTCTCTGTAATGTCAAGCAATAGTTCACACACACACACACACACACACACACACACACACACACACACACACACACACACACACACACACACACACACACACAGTTGACTGCAGTGAGAATAGTACTCTTACTTATCTAAGTACTTAGACTACAGAACACAGTACTTTACACAAGCACCACAGCTCAAGTCCAACTTGGACTGTCTCAAACAACACTTTATAGCTAATGACATCAGAAATGTTGGCTAAAGAGATGAAAACAGTGCCCACATGGTGGTGTAAAATGCTCTCTGTAATGTCAGGAAACACACACTTGACTGCAGTGAAAATAGAACCCCTACCTATCTAAGAGCACAGACTACAGAACACAGTACTCTACACAATCAACAGTGCACAAGTATAACTTTTACAAGACTGCAGGTGAACATATAGTAGATAACATCAGCAGGCCATGTGGGGAACAAGATTTTGGTTGGGCTGCATGAAATAGATGTGTAGGCATCTGCAAGAAATAAAATACTGTCAGTCCTTGGCATTGCAACAGTAATTGTGGGATACACACTTCTGCTTTTCTGTCTAGAGACACATACACCCAGTTGACTGTAGTAAGAGCAGAACCCCTACCTAAGTAGACAAACTACCGAGCAGAGTACTTTACACAAGCACCACAGCACAAGTCTGACTTTGACAAGACTGCATGTGAACTTATAGTAGATGACATCAGTAGGCTATTTGGGGGACACGAAGGTGGGTGTGCTGCATGAAATGGATGTGTATTCATCTGCAATAATCAAAATACTGTCAATTCTTGGTATTGGAACAGTAACAGTGGGATAGACACTTACACACTTCTATCAAGAGACACACATTCACACACACACACACACACACACACACACACACACACACACACACACACAGTCAACTGCAGTGAGAACAGAATGCCTATCTATCTAAGTATACAGACTTCAAAACGTAGTACTTTACACAAGCCCCACAGCACAAGCCTGCCTTTTACAAGACTGCAGGTGAACTTATAATAGATGACATCAGCAGACAATTTGGGAGACAAAATTTTGGGAGGCTAGCATAGGCTCATAGCTTCATATGTCCATAGCAGGCTACCAGCCTTATGACCCTATAATATTTAGAAGTCTAGCTGTTTAAAAACACAAGTACCCTTATTAAGCATAGCTGGATGGTTAGCAAAGCAATTTTGTGAGCATCGCCAACTAGACCTGTCCATGAGGGACATAGGTGCCACCACAGAGGTGACTTTACAGTCAACCAAGCAGTAGACAAGGTTGCACTTGAACAAGGTCATTGAGGAACACTGCTTCACATGCGGTGGGAGCCTATTAGAGAGGGCTATGAATCACTGAGAGATATATTGTCTCCACAGCATGTTCTGTTTATGTCACAGGCTAGTTTGAGAAACCTGGGCCAAGTTATTCTTGTCCCATTTGATTTGCCGATATCCAGAATTCCCAGTAGGGCAGGGTCTCAGACTGTTAGGTAGGGCAGGCATAAGTCACCATTCAGCAGCCTGCATGATACTGACTACAGTGACAGGTCTTTTACTCTTTTCACATATTTCATGTTTGGAGGCCCTGGAGTCTCCCAGACACAACTCTGTGATTTCTCCAATTATTGCAGGTGTCTGGTGAGGTACAGACAGAAGGGAATATTGCAATCAATTCATGGTTTGATAAGGGTAGAGTACAGCAGAGGTATGACCTCCCTGGTCTTGGATGTGATGTCCATATGTATGATGTGTGCAACTAGAATGTGTGTGTCACCACTATGAACAGATAGTGATGAAAGTGTAGGTTGCTATCAACATGCATTCCCAAGTCTCACATCACTGTGTTTGAGCTTAGAGGAGTGTTATGTATATCATAATTAGTAGGGGTACTTCATTACCAAAGGGGACAATGAGCCATTGTATGCTTCACGGTTCAGCCTGTGAGTTTGGCATCAATCATTTGTGTGTAGCAGACCCTTCTGTAATATGTTACCATCATTGGGGTATCTATATTAATGCATCCACTTACCAGTCATCTGCAGACTTATTAAACCACAGGCCATTTACCATTGCCTGTGCTTCAGGGATGTAGTTTGCAAACAGTTGAGGGACCAGCACAGATTCTTGTGGTATTCTAATGGCATGTGGCTAGATGTGAATGTGAAGTCCCCAACTTTGAGAGTGTGTGTGTTCTTTCAGTGAGCCAGTTGCCTATCCCTGTACTACTGTATTGGTTAATTTCCACATGGGAGATCTTCACTATGAGACATGACTGGGGGATAGTGTCAAAGGCCTTGGATAACTCAGCATAGCTGGTATGTCCTGTTATCCCCCATCCAGGTCTTTGGGGTCAGTATCCAAGAAGTCCACAAGGTTCAGCAAGCAATATCTACCACTGACAAAAACAAAATGGGTCAGGAAGTTTGTTGAAGGTCATCTATGTCCCTGTGGATATGGTTCAAGCTGATTACTTCCCTAGCCTTACAGATATGGCTTTTTAGGCATATGGGTCAATAGTTGTAGTTCTGCATGTTATCAAATTGTTGTTCTTTGCATAGCACACAACATTTGATATTACATTTTGTATTGTGTTTGATATATGTATGGAAAAAGTACTGAGACACCAGAGTTGCAGTGCTTGAGGGGTGGCAACACATGGATGTATTATAAATAAGTGACATATTGTTAGATAGGGCCCTCAGGTTGTAATGTTTCCACATGTAATTTCATATCATAAACAGAGAATGTACAGTAAACAGCAGTAATTCAGCATGATATGTACATTTCCATAGAGTGCTGAGCACTGGGTTTGCACGACTGTTACCAAACTGCGCACACATGCGTGATACACATGTTTGCATGTAGCTAAGCAGTGTGCAAATGGGAGTTGCATTGCTAAAGTATGACAATTAGTATTGAGTCTATGAAATACACCTGCTGCTTAACTGATTTTGTGGCAGTACATGTTAATGCATTGATACATTTGTTCTTGGGGCCAGATGGTACTGGGTTCAAATACAGATTCATGTAATACTTTTAAATACATTGCTACCATTCACCATTGCTGCACATTAGTGTATGTTGCTCACCTTCACACAATAATGGATTAAAAAAGTGAAATGGAGTAGATAGGACACTGGTGAAATGGAGAGCAAGCAGGGGAAGAACAAGGGAAAGCAGGGCAGGAACATGTAGGAGGGAGATTGGAAAGAAAAAAAGCTATCCATTTCTTAATCACTGTGAAATGAACATATGTGCAAAATAGTAACTGAAATTGGACTGTCACCTCCAGAGAGAGGGGTGACCAAAACATAATCATATTGTATAGCCAATTGGACCAAATCAAATGTGTCAAGAAGACATATGTGCAAAATGGAGAGCTATGTACTGAAAATTTTTTTTGTTTGTTTTGTGGGAAAGCTTCACTTTTTTTTTTTTAGAGAGAGAGAAATGTTGGGGAATGGACGTAGGTATGTCTAGGTCGGGTAAGTTGGGTAGGTGAGGAAGCAATTGCAGACAGACAAGATAAAAAAGACAAGATTGGACACCGTGATTTGGATGATGGTGGAGACATTCTGAACCCATTGTTGTCAAGCTGGGTGAAAGTGAGAATCAAGTCCTCATGCACTGGATTGTCATCGCTGTCACCTCATTGTGCCTCTGGCTGCACTTGCTGACATCATCTCCTCCTCTTCCTAGTACTGTGCAAAATGAGGGGAGAGCAGCCTCTTCAGCCAGCATAGGCATGCACCAACAGTGTGGTGCACAACCCTATGCACCATCCCTGGCATCTCTGTGAGGGTGATAAAATCACCACATCCACTACTGCTCCCAGAGGCTACCACTGGACCACCCTCCAGGGCAGGACTACCTAAGAGGGCAGGTAATGCAGTGGCAGCAGAGGCGGTGTTGTCAGGTTGGCTCCCAGATGTGTAAGGCAACGGTGCTGAAGCCGGTGCGGGGGGGGGGTAGGCAGGTCCTGTGGGGCAGGCTTACCCAGCTATGCTGTGGAGCATTTAGTGATTTGGTACACATGGATGATATGGACACATTTTGATGACATATAATAAAATTAACAAAAGAAAATAAAAAAATAAATACAATAGAATAAAAATAAAATAAAAAAGGAAGATAAATACTGGGGTAAGAGAAAAAAAGAGGTAAGATTAGTTCCTTCACATGTGACATACAATGATTTAATACAATTATCTGACTCTATATTATCTTCTACTTTAAGACTAACTTTTCTAAAATTCCTCTACAGGCCTCCTTTACTTCTTCTTTACCTGCTCACCTCTTATAATATCCAACTAACACCTGAAACTTCATCTCCAACAACCACTCACCCACATGTCTTTGCACAACCTTTTCACTCATTTGAAATCTCCTCATCCATTTTTCCTACAAATACTCTACTCCCCGAAATCAAATTTCTTCTTTCTCCCACAATTTCTCCAAAAAGTAAAGTGCTTCATCTACTACCCTTCTCTCTACAATGTTAACACCCTCCTTAAAGCTCTGCTACTATCAGGTGACATTCATCCAAATCCAGCCTCAAACTTTCCCTCCCCAGTCAATAATTCAACTGACCCTGTCACTGGACATCTCACTCTCCCAAAAATATATATCTTTTTATTCAATTAATATTAGAAGTGTGCTGAATAGAGTTAGTGAATTCCATGCCTGGATCTCAACTCACTCTCCTGATATTGTTACCCTCACAGAAACTTGGCTGAAATGTCTTAACTCTGATAAAGACTTTCTCCCTCCAGGGTATTATATACTCCGACTAGACTGCCAAAATAAAAAAAGATGGAGGAGTAGCCATTGTTTACTCATACTATCTTACACCCACTTTGCTTGACAGTCAAACCCCATCCTTTCTACCTGCTGAACTTCTGATTGCCAATCTTAAACTTAACAATCATCTTAAAATTACTCTAGCAGCCATTTATATACCCCTTGGTGACAACAACCCCCTACTTGGACATATTGTCTCCTGGCTTCCTCAACACATGTATAATTAAACCATCCTCCTAGGGGATGTCAATATAAATGGCTATCCCTCTGCTCACCTAACTCCACTTTAACTATCAACTTGCATGGCTTTACTCAGCTTATCTCTATACCTACCCATGCTAATAAATCTCACAACTCCAGCTCACTAATTGACTGGATATTAGTCTCAGACCCACATGCATATTACAACCCTAAAACATTGCCTAACTCCCCAAGTGATCACTTTCCAGTAAAAGTTCTAAGATTCTCCCCACATTTCTCCAGACCTTATAGGTACATTGAATGTTGCAAGTTATCAAGCTTTGACCCAGAAACCTTTAATACCCTCCTTTCTAAAATAAATTAGTCTTTTCTGACCCATCTCCCTCTAGACAAAGCAGTAAACACATTCAGTTCAACTTTCCTAAATATTCTTAACTCATCTCCACCCTTGCACACAATACTTTTCAGATCTAACATATCCCCCTGGCTAATCAATGCTACCTACTCCTTGTTGAAAACAAGTGATAGAATGTGGACACTTTGGGTAAAAACTAAGCTGCCCATTCACTTGCAAAAATATAAAGAACTCAGAAACCTGACTAAAAAACATATCAACAAAGACAAAAAGGATTTGTATAATTGCCTACCCACTTCACAAAGATTAAATTCCAAGAACTTCTGGAACTCAATAAATCAAATAATACATCCTGATAACCCCTCATCTCATAATTGCTGCCCAACAAATACACCCCAAGAGACTGCTTCTATCTCCAATTCCTACTTCACTGAAACTATTAATAAGATGATAAGTCCTGTCCCCTGAAATTCTAACACTATAAACCCACCAGATCCCCCCTCAAGTCATAACATATTTTCCCTTAAACCAATACCTACCAGCTACATTAAATCTCTACTTTGCAAACGAAAACCCTGTTCTGCATCTGCTAATAATCTACCTCCCTACTTCCTTCAGATAGCAGCAGACTCTCTAGCCCTCCCAGTTTCTATACTGATAAACCGTTCAAACTCTGAATCAAAATTTCCCTCTATTTGGAAAGAATTGTATACCTTACCTATACACAAAGGAGGTAACTCCATAGACATCTCCAATTTCAGACCTATAGCCATCCTGTCACCTCTCTCAAAAATACTAGAAAAATACGTACATAAGCAAGTCATGGAGCACTTATTTCAAGAAAATCTGTTCACCCTTACACAGCATGGCTTTCACCCAAAACATAGCACCACTACTGACCCAATCCTTTATCAACACTATTTCTGTGGCCAGAGATAACAATAAACTAGTGTCATGATGCTTATTCCTAGATCTCTCTAAAGCATTTGATATATTCTTTCACTCCTTTCTTTTGGACAAACTCACTAACCTTAACTTCTCCACCTCTACCATTGCCTGGTTTACTAGCTACCTCACAGATCGACTACAATCAGTAATATGGCCCTTTGCTCTCTCTCCTCCTCTCCCTATCAAAATGGATGATACCCAAGGATCTATTCTTGGTTCTCTACTCTTCAATATTTTTACTAATCTACTCTATACCTCCTGCCTTCAGTCAACCTTCGTCCAATATGCTGATGATTTTACCATCATCACCATTGCTGACACCTTCCCTGACTTAAATTCTATCACTCAGAAATCCCAAGACTTGGCTGTCTAACAATCAGCTAATTCTGAATCCTAAAAAAAATGGACTTTTTCTTCCCGAAAACTTAAATAACTTTAAATCCACTTTTGCTATCCACTCAGTAAATAAAACATCTATCATAGCTGAACTCAACACAAAAATTCTAGGGGTCATGATGGATGATCAATTGAAATTTGATTTACATGTTAATAATTCTATTAAGAACACCCATCAAAAACGTGGCCTGTTATGCAGAAATAAAAAGTTCCTAGCAAACAAAGCTAAAGTCTCCCTCTCTCATCCCTATCTCCTACTAAGCCTATAGTACAGCTTTCAGATCCTCTCCAACCTCCAAAACTGTCTCCTAACTGAGCTATAGAATACCTGTAACAAAGTGGCCAGATCTGTTGTTAAGCAAAGCTATAGATCTCATCACTCTCTCTTTAAAACACTTAAACTGGCTTGAATTACTGCACCAACTTCTCCTCTCTCAGCTTCAGATTACCCACTCTATCTTGTAACAACCAAATTTCTGTCCCAACCTGTCTTCTCTAATTTCCTTTTACTCTCCTTCTAGAAGTCTCTGAAGCTCAGACCAAACCTTAATACAAATCTATAAACCTAAGAACAAAATTAATGAAAACCTATATACCTACTACCCCACCTTCTCTTAGAACAAACTCCCATTGGAAATTAGATCACTTAAACAACTCAATGAATTTAAATCAGCCAGCAAAGAGTACCTAAAACATCACTGGTCTTGCCACTGCACTCACCCTCCATAAACTGTCTTACGTATGTAGCTTACTGTTTGCCTTCAATGGTTTTATTTCTGTTAAGTGTCAGCACTCTTAGTCATCTTATCTAGGTAATTTTTCAGCTACTCAGTCTTAAAAATATCTTACTTATATACTGCCTCTATGTTCTTCACTAACTATAACCACCTTGACTGTATTTATAAACTTAGTATACCTTTTTATAAACTTGCATACTGTTTCTGCACATATCTTAAGTGTAATGCCAAATTAAACTCTGTAAATATTTTCTATACTTTTACTGTTTCCAACTTAAAAATGTTAATGTTTTTGTTTTTATACTTTTTTATTTTACTTATACAATTTTGTTGTAAATTTGTGGAGCTTTCCTCCCCAGGCCTCTGCTGAAAAAGGGCTATCAGCTCAATCGGACAAATCCGGTCAACAAATGTAAAATAATAATAATAATAAATAAGACTACCACCTCCTAACAGATGCACACTATACTACCGAATGCAGCAAGTACTCCTTGATGTGTGCATATATGTATGCCCCAGTTATACAGATTACAGTTTACACCAGGGCATTTGTGCCACTGGTATAAAGGTTTCAAGTTAATTTACATATAATTGATGAATTAACACTATTGAATAGTTGAGAAATGTGGTATTGGAACCTACAACCTCTGACTAAAGTCTAATATTGTACTCTTGGTTTGTGCTACAGACTAATGCATGCATACTTGCATTTACAGTTGAGATATGCAAGCTCAATTTGATACAAATCTATAAAATACCACAAAAGCTATCTTTAACTTTTAATCCTAAATAACACTACTCTTCTGCTGCATACATACCTCATGCCTCCCTCATCCTTGCTAATCTAGCCCCATATATTTGGACATTGACTTCCCGATCACTGACAGCTGTTGAAAAAATATAACATAACAGAATATCATTATGAATACTAGTCTTGCCTATATTCAGCTTTTAAGTCTTACAGGCACTATCTGTAGTTGATACTTATACAGGTGTGGGATGTCCACAGTCTTAAATTCCTCAATCCAATGGTCAAGGGTATCTCTCATCCTCCTCCATAGGTCATTGAAATGATGCCTACATTGGTCACCAGTACATGGAATACTGGTGGCACTGGATATAGCCTGGGCTAACCTATCCTAAGCTTCCGACTTATACTGGGAGCCAGAATAGTCCACCTGCAGAAGCCTGGCACTGTGGTTCTTAACTAGGAGTCCAACAAAAGTCTTGGACTCCTGGACACCCTATCTCTGTGCCCTAAATCTGACACCTTCCCCACAAACACCTGCCATGGATCAAGAGCAATGTATAGTCATGATTTCCCACCAATTCCAGTTATCACATTTACTGGGAATGTGCACACTGTTTGAAACTGTTCTATTGCACTTACCATCATGCAAACATGGTACTTAGCAGTGAGCACCTCCAAGCAATGCATTGATGTGATGATAAGTGGAGTGTAACAGTGCCAAACAGTGAGACATTATATAATTGCATTGCAATTTCAAGGTCATTGGATGTACAGGCAGTTGTGTATGTGTGTTAGGCAAATGTGAAGGCCATACCAGTCCAGATAGCAGAAAGATACTTACAGGAATGTTTTACACAGTATACCCACAGTCATATATCTGATAATAAACGTTTAAATACATATATATATATATACATAGATAACTGACACAATACTAGTGTCTCAGCCCTCATACATATAATTCATATCAGCTCCACTGTATCAAGTGTTATAAGTGACAGTGACTATAATATGAAGTGGAACACTAGTAAAAGTGTATGGAATATGCTGTATTCAAATTCAGGACCATGTGTATGGTAGTCCTCCACTTAAACCTGTTGCCACAAGAATGTTATGAAAACACTTGCCTATATTGTAGTTTATTGCTATAAACTGCAATGTCACCACAGTGAAACAAAGTTGTATGCCATGTGCTAGTAGCCAAGACTATCTGTACTCCCTATTTTCCCTATTTTACTAATCATTCTTAAGGTGTCACTTTAACTGCTATATAATGATGCTTAGCGGGTTTGCGCGATACCCTATAGTATTAATTGAATGCATCTGGTTTCTATTTTTCCCTGTCTGGGTCCTGTCTGCTTCCTAGGTGGGCCAGTTGTCCACTGCAACACTTCACACAAACCAGATAAGCACATACAAACCTGACATTCATTTTTCTCTGTCTCCCATGTTTGCACTAAGCTGTGCATCATTCTAACACTGGCCAATAAAAAAAAAAGAAAAGGAAAATAAAGAAAAGGGAGAGATAGTTCAAATGAGAAAAAGAAATCTATGATGGGTCTATATTATATCATCGAACACTTAAAAAAGTGAACGATGAATAATCAACCCCATGTAAGCGAAAGCTTACAATCTCAAAAGCTCAGAACGGTGATTTTTTTTCCAAGGGAAAAAAATTGTTGTTCCAAAAAAAATTGAAAGAATACATAAAGTGTGGGGCTTTGCCCCCCACACACCCCCCCATGTGGGGCGCTGTTCCCCCCACACCATCTACTTAAATATATCAACTCCAAGATCGCACTACAGTGCCAAAAACAGCAAACTAACGGAAGCAGCCAAGCAAATTTTTTTCCCTGGGAAAGAATTCTCTTAAAAACCACTTCACTGTTTTGCCTTTTCATTGTTTTAAGTTCGACCAAGATGCATTCAATAGAATGCGTCTTTGGTCATCTAATGGGAACCTTCTATGACATGCACACTTGAAAATGGTATACATGAGATATTTCTACATAGGTCTGGATTTGAACTGTCACTCCAGTACACCTCCCGAACACAGGATGCGTGCCTTATACCACTTTGCCACACAAACAACTTTGCAGTGAAGAACATAGCTCAATATGTGCACAACTAACTGCAGCAGCATCTACACTAATATCAAACCATACAAGTGTTATTTGTACATTTATTAGTTTTGGATGTAGAGCACCTAGTGATCACACAACCTGTCATGATTATTGCTTGCAAATATACAGTCTTGACTTACATTTCTGTGGGGTTGCTGGCCAGTCTTCATTTATCTATGCAGTAATCTGAGACATGCAGTGTGTAAGCCATTCTACATCATTGGCCTTAAAATGTGTGAGGATATTAATTGGAAATAATATAATATGCAGTTCCCAAAAAATAAAGGGCAGGTTGGATGCTAAGGAAAACAACCCATGACTTGTGTGTTGCTTACATACACTTAGAACCTTACATCTAACACTTTCTAGGTCTAACCTGACACACCTGGTGGAAGTAAGGCAGCCTGCAGTGCTGTTGTATTTTCCTTCTCCCAACCACCAATCCTTCACAGTTTAAATCCATTAAAAACAAACACTGAGGGAGTGTCTGCACTATGTTTATATCTCCTACATGGATCTAGTTTTTGGATTCAGCAATTCTAATGAGTTCACACCTCATTTGCATCTCTACTGTGCTAACACCCTGAATCTACACCATATAAAAAGGCAACCATGTAGCTAGGCAAACTGAAGGTGAGGAGACTTGTTTATGCTGGGAAGACTGCACTTAATGATATTTCTTCAGAATATATCTGTGCAGAGGAGTACTGAACTTCAGAAGGTATGCTTCCATTTGGTAAGCTGCATACTGCATATGCTGGAATGTATTTAAGAAAAATCTGAAACAAAGACTTTTACACATTTATTTGTATGCATTAGTTAAAAGTGTACTGATGGCATGGGCATGTTTGCCAAGCCATTTCAGAGGTATACGTGACTGACAATACGCAAAAATGAAATGCTTTGTAATAAATATGTACAAATGTTTCAGAGATAGTTCCTTTGATAGCAATTTTAGCTTTGCAATTCTTTTTTGGTAAAATGTGTCATTTTCTTGTTCTTGTGGTGGGGGGAGCAAAGGTGAGTTACTGGTATGGCACAAATAAGGATAAACTGTTCTTTTTTGGGGGGGGGCAAAGTTGAGTTACTGTTATGGCACAAACAAGAATATGTTGCTTTTCCTACTATCCTAATTTTACATCCTGCCTGTTGTTCGTATTTCACATCTGTAGACTGTTGTATGTTTCTACAGAGGATAATTCTGAGTGGCTACCCTTTCTGTTTCAACTGGAAACAATTATTCAGTACTTATTTGATATGTATGTGTACCATCCATCTGTTGTCTTTTAGGACACCTAGGAGTATGCCACCCAGGTGTATCAATCCTAGGAGACCCTCTTCACTGATGCTGAGAACCAGGTCATAGTGGATGCCTTTAGGCACCATGGTGCTTTTCTGATGGAAAGGGGACTAGGAGATATGGCACGCAGGATGCAAATTTGGCAACAGATAGTTGCTGCACTGAATGCTGTGGGTAGCCCAGCCAGGGCATACAAACAGGAATGCCACAGGGCCACTGACATTATCACATCTGCACAGATGTGAGCAGATGCAGTGGGCTGTGACCATATGGGTACCAGGGGAGGGCCTGCTAGGGAACCACTACCAACACCCAATGAAGAGTTCCTGGCCAATATCAGGGTTAAAAACAGCTCCCAGGAGAGTGCAGTGCAGCATGATCTGTATGTGGAAGCAACAGTATCAGAGACAACAAGCACATCCCAGGATGAGCTTCCAGGTATGCTTTGGTATCTCAACAGTTGACTACTTTTGCAAAGTAAAACAATTGAAATCAATACATTACTTCTGTGTCACATCTATGTTTTTTTGGGGGGTTTAAAGATTGCTACAGTTAGCTTAGGTTTGAGTTGACAGACACATTCTTGTTGAAAGTATAGTTACTGGACATATAAAGGGGTAAAAGTATTACCATGTGTGTTACTTTTAATTGTGATGATGTTGCCCTTACCTCTTGCTTAACTTCTTCCAGGCCCATCCAGATTACAGAGGATGCTCTCATCTGCAGATGGTTATCCAAACATTCTTATGTCAGTGCTGCTGAGCAATTGAAAGAAATATTTTAGTGTGTGCTGTTGATGTCAGGCCTGCTGTGTGTTTTGCTGTACTGTCTGTAATAGTGGCACCACTGTTAGTTTGTTAGCATATATTAGACTACAGTAGTGTAGGTATTGGTTGATTAGCATGCAATTCAGCTGCTTATGTTGTAATTAGCATGCCATGATGTTTAACTTGTTTTTGTAGGGGTGCGTGCCTCTACTCCTCACTTACTGAATCTAAATTTGTCCCCAGCCCTCATGAAGTGCACACAGTGAAAAATGACCATGTAGGCTTTATTGAATCTCTCTGTATATTTATATATATATATATGTCTCTCTCTCTCTCTCTATAAATATATATATATATATATATATATATGTGTGTGTGTGTGTGTGTGTGTGTGTGTGTGTGTGTGTGTGTGTGTGTGTGTGTGTGTGTGTGTGTGTGTGTGTGTGTGTGTGTATACATATATATATATATATATATATATATATATATATATATATATATATATATGTATATGTATGTCTAGTGGGGGAAGCTAGATATATAGACACACACACTAAAAGGATGAAATGCAATGATTAAATGTAACACACAATTACTATTAATAGGTGAACTGTCTACTTCAGCACATAATGATATGTTGAACCCAGTGAGTGACAAGGGTCCTCCATAATACATTAAGCAGCATACAGTAGTGTACCCCACCATTTGGGTAGTAATGTATTCAATTCATTCCTTACAAGGTCAGCAGCAGACACAAACAGTTACACTACACTAGTAAACTTAAAGGATATTAGCAGCATAATGCCTAATGATGATAATGTTAAGGGAGTTATTAGCCTGAGGAAAGTCAAACATAATACCCAAGTTTAATGGCAAGATCTTACACCCCACAACATGTTAGTAACTCTGCAGGAAGTAACACCAGATCACAAAGGTCAAGGACATGGTGACATTATACTAAAGGCTATACAGTGAGAAAACAAATGACCTCTACACCAGTATCACCCAAATGCAAAGGAACATCTTATGAATAATAGCAGAAATTCAAATGCAGTAGTATCTACAGTGACATCTTTACAAAGGGGTGCCAGGCACAGGCATTTGTCACAGCTACACCAGGAAACATTGGCTGCCCTACAGCAAAGGTACTGTAACATAGTTAGAGCTCAGTGCACACCCACAGGCAGTCAGCTACAGAGTCACTCCTCCGGGGGTGTATGTGAGGATTTCCAGCAGTACATGGTAATGTTAGAGAGCAGGGATAATGCCAATATTGCACTGCTGTGTAGCATGGTGGCACACCAAGCATCCATGGCCACCACTATTCCTACACTAGTGATGACTTACCAGACTCAAATAGGAGTTGTTGTTAGAAGGGAAAGAGAACAGAGTACTATCCAAACACAGGGGAGCATATCACTTCACATTGCAAGTGCTTCATGTGATACCCCTGCACTGGCCCAGTAATCCAGGAGCCTCAATCCTCACCACTAACAGAAGTGAGGGACATGCACATTGGGAGGATGACAACTCAACACTACCAATTAATATGTGATGTGGCTATACCACCACTGCCATACGATTAATATCTGATGCCCCTGCATTGGCCCAATAATCAAGGAGCCTCAGTTTTCACCAATAACACCAGTGAGGGATGTACACATTGGGAGAATGACAAGTACACAAACAGTAAAGTATAATTTCCCTTAAGAGCACACAGAGATCACAGTCAGTCAGGGGCTGGTTTCACCCTCTTTCTCCAGATCCCCAGTAAGACTCCCTACTGGCACAGCTATAGGGTTAAGATCTCAGCTGAGTGGTCAAGCCAAAACCTCTAGCACCCTCTCTGTCCAACCAGTGCTTCGTGTCCCTGCCCAAGTAGCTGACAGACACACACACTTTGAGATTTGATTTATATACAAATACAAATACAAATACAGAGACACTCCTGGGGAAGGCTGGCACAGGTTTACTTGCTATGCCCCCTTCTGCCCAGACTATAAGGTAGCAATCACTGCCAACAACCAGCTCTACTTATCAGCTACTATAAGGCCCTTCCCAAAGGGTGACCAATTCTACTGTGCAATGTTACTATTATCCAAATGGTAAGTGTGTCCAAGACTAAGTCTATTTAGGAGTGGCCTATACAGTGTCACCAAATACATATGGAAGTACTGTAAGAGCTTAAATATCTCTAAACAAACCAGCCACAATTAAAAGGTTTAAATATATTTAATAAAAAATAATAAAAGCACAAGACAATACTCAATAACTCAACACAGTGACAACAGAGTTCAGAATCATAGGAAATGCTTTAAAACAACATTGCAGGACAGTCTCAAATAAATACAGAAAACATCTAAAATAATCTTTACTGTATTCCTATCTATATCTAAGAGATACTATGCCCTAAATGACTTACTTACAGAGCAAGAAAAGTGCTGATGAGAGGATGTTGTCAGATCCAAAGACAAATACAAAATGCCTAGACTTTCTCTGAGAGATAGTCCTTAAATTAATAATAATACTGCTAGGTTAGCTGGATGACATCACTATTAGACACCTGTGCCTTCAGTTCTCAAGCTAACAGAAACTTAAAATTTAGCACATCTGTGTCAAAAATACTTATCTTTTAGAAGTTTGCCTGGAACTGGAAGTCGTAAAACAGTTACACACTTTTACCTTTGAAACCTGTAATTATTTCAGTTTTCAGACAATAAAAAGAATTTCTAGCTACAGACATTCTGTCTCCTAGCTGAGATAAACACCACTGTAAACAATTCAGTTATTTACATATGGTTTGCAAGTTAACTCTGTTCTTTTCCAGTAGGGTACACTGTGTTTATGTTCTTGAAGCTCCGCACATAACATACAGTTTAACATAACATATAGGTTTCTTACATTTGTAAGACAAGCATACAAGCCATATTTCTATTCACAAATAACATAGAATTATTTACAAAATTAGATCTAGCTAGGCTGGCAGCCTTCATACTTCATGAAGGTAATGGCACTACCAGGGGTAGCAAATACAACACAATTCGTACAGGACAAGTCAGCTTACATCAACATGTAGCACAACCTCTCATTGTAGATCCTGGTCCATAATACTATAAGATCTGTATCTGTAGGATCACTGTCAAGTACATCATGACATCACAGAAAGTTACCGTCTGCTGCAGTTGACAGACCCTACTCAACATCTCATGCCTCATTACCTACCCTATCTTTAGAAGAAGTAATGTATGACACATTTGACCTTGACCTGAGTGATTCACGCTACACAATTCATACAGTTACAATTTCACTTCCACACAGAGATGTCAATGTTTAATTGTAAAGACAATGAGTTATTAATAAGAAAATGTTAAGAAAAAATTTAAACAATTGCAGAATACATGAGTACATACTATAACTCATTAATAAGACAATCATCTGCATGCATTTTATTTCAATAATGATATTCCTTACAAGTAAAGAAAATATCTGGAAAGAAAGCTGTATGTCATAACATTCAAATTACATTTATTTATACCATGAAGGGCCTGCCATTATCAGGACTTTCATTTCAGCAATGTAACAGCTGCCAAATACCAATAACACAACTTAAAAATAAAAAAGAAAGAGTGCTTGTATATCCTGCCATGTAAACTAGCACTGTTGCCACTTCACTCTCAGCACTGCACAAATGATGATGTCTCTGAGGACACAACCTCTTGTGTATGAGAAATGAAATAATCTGATGTGCAGTAACTTAAGAAGGAACTAACAAGCCATTTCAAATATGTAATAGTAAAGCATTTTTCCATTAAAGTGCAAAGTATGAACAAATGTTAAATATTGAAATAACACTTTTTATTCAATTTACATCCTCAAGGGAATCACTGCATACATACTGAAGTACACCGCCTAAGCAGAAAATCTTGAAAACTTCAGTTAAAAATGTAATTATTCCTTACATCATACCTTATAACAACACATTGAACAGGTGTCAGTGAAACTTTTACCAACAATAATACAAATAATTGCTCTGAAATAAAAATATTTAAATATTAGAAGGAATGTTTGATGAACAGTGTGACAGTAGAGCATGTACCACAAAGCATATCCCATACATATCATTGCATGTATCAATTATACTCACTGTTTTTTACATGAAAGGAAACACTAACCTGAATGCCATGGTCCATAGTTCTGGATTATATGCTACATCTATACCTATGCAGCTGTATGTGATGTATGAGCCTGCAGTAAGAGTTCCCTTCCTAATAATGCTGACTGGTCATTACTAACCATAGCAGAACCAGAAATGGAAACTTCAGTGACAGCATTGGTCACTTCAACACCAGACTGGTGCATGATCATGTTATGCAAAAAACAACATGCAGTAAACATTATGCATGCAGTAGCTGGATCATATTGAAGGGCATCCCCAGACCCATCTAGCTGTCTAAATTTATCCTTTAGTCTTCCAAATATAAACTCAATGATAATCCTTGTCTGGGACATTGTTGTATTGAACTTGCTTCTGAATCCTCATTTGAATTTCTCATGATTGTCATGAGCCATGGCTCCAGTAAAAATCCATCTTCATCTCAAAAAATAGAGAAAAGGGTAGAGGCAAAACAAAAAAACAGTGGTTTATAATTAAAAATAAATTGGAAACAAAAGCCCAAAATCAGAGAAAAATTTAAATATTGTTCTTATAAACTTAGTTGCTAAAATAATAGGTGTGTCGGAATGCATTTTCTAAAGGATATGAAGTCTAAAAGTGAAGTGTATATCATTATTTAGTGAATTCAGTATTCAGTGCTTTTCCAGGAAAAAAAAAACAAATTTTATGTGGAACAGACTTAAAATATGAGGCAAAAATCTGGACAGTTGAGAGGTATGGGATGTTCTACAAATGCTCAAAGACTACTCTCTCAAAGCCAGGGACACAAGCATCTTGTTGCTCGGGTAGGCTGCTGCTTACCTAATGCTCAGGCTCGAATAGGATATCAGGCAAGTAGCTGCCATAGCTTGCCCAAACATATTATTGTAGTTCGAGTGAGGTAATTGTACCAGCCATGGTGATGCGGTGGAAGAGAGTGTAAGTGTTGATTTGTACAATGGTCAGCAAACGTTATTTAGGTTTAGGGGTGGGAGGTGGGATTTTAGGTTTTGGGAGTGTATAGGGAGTTAGGGAGCAAAATTGGAGTATTAAGGTGAGGGAATAGAAACTGGATTTTATGTTTAGGGAGCAGAAAGGGTGTTTTAGGGTTCAGTGGAGAGAAAAGAATCTTAGGGTTATGAAATCAAAAGGTGCTTCAACAAAGTATTAGTTTAAGGGTGTGCACACTTATGCAACCAGTGTATTGTACGTTTTTTTATTTTTTATATTTTTTCCCCTAACAAATTTTTTTGTTTTTCAATTGAATTGTACATGTTGTAGGTCACATTAAAGGTGGGAAAAGTTTTGAAATTATTTATTGTGGTCTCATTTTTTTATATCACAAAAAACTGGCATTTTAACAGGGGTGTGTACACTTTTTATATCCACTGTATATATACAATATGTATATATATATATATATATATATATATATATATATATATATATATATATATATATATATATATATATCCTTTGTGGCTATTATGGTAGTATTGTAGCTATAAAGGGTTCAAGATAATCTGTTTTCTTACCCAGTTAATGGATTTGGTAATTATAAACTGACATAAGATACCCTGTTGTGGAGTAGTTTATGTTCACATCATTGCATCTTTACCAGCTTCACAGAAACTTTGCAAGTTTCGTAAAATGTTTAATCTTCTTTTATTTCTCTTAGGTATGCTACACAGATCAAAAGCGAGTCCCATCTTGATTTATCACCACCCTCATAGTAAGGTGCAAAGCTATTTGAGTATATCACATGCATGAGTGTTGCCACCACTAGTACTGCACAAACAACAAAGGATTATATAATTAGAGTAGCTACATCTCCGAATGACTACAGATCACTACATTTCATTTCAGGTTTAGGACATTGCTTGAGATCTGCATTTATGTCCATATTTATTTCACTGCTGACCCTCCATCATTAAATTGGAGGCTGCTTTTAGAGAAGTAACAACAGATTGCCATAATAATTCACAAACACCAAACATGTCCAAGTAAAAAGAAAAAGAAGCTTCATTCACAAGCCTGATAAGTAATCCTCAGGAACATTTGTTTCTGATTTTTCCAAGAAAAAATACCAGAAAAGTACACATTTGGATAAGGTATTGCAAACCGCATGCTAATTTTTATGGAAAAATTTGATTTTAGACCAGAGCACTTATTTACAACAAGCTGTATTTCTTTTCATGTATGTGTCTTTCTCTCTCTCTCTCTTATTAAATGTTATGTAGCAAGACTCTTTTTAATACATATAAATGACTGGATGGATGGATGTGTCTGTGTATATGTGTATACACACACACACACACACACACACACACACACACACACACACACACACACACACACATATATGTGTGCACACGTGTCTGTATGTGCATTTACATGTTTATAAACTAGATATAGATATATAGATAGATAGGGAAAATTTCAGTATCTTGAGACTATAAAGTCAAAGTTTGAAAATAGATAAAGTGCATAATTGTGAATTCGAATATCCAGAATTTGCGGTTATAGCATTATGCTAAGTAATGGCCGGGATTGTATGGGGATGTGTGCGGTGCCATGTGTGGATTTAGGTGTTACATCAGGTAAGTGAGTGTTTTGTAAGGGTTTTGGGTGGGAGTTTGAGTGCATGTGAGTGTGCTGATATGTGTGATGTGTGTGTGAGGGACTGTAGAATGTGTATGTGAGTGCTTTTGCTTTTGTTTACTGTTTGTGCGATCTCGGAGTTAGTATATATAAGCAGGGGGGTGTGGGTGGAGGTTTATGGATGTGTGTTGTTTTGTTTGTTTATGTTGTGATGTGGGTGTTGTGGTATATGTGTGGTCTGGTGTGTGCTGTGTTTTAGGTGTTTTGAATTTTGCGGTTTTGGTTTTGTGTGGATTCAATTTAATGGTCTCGAAAAACTGAAATTCGAGATTTCAGTATTTCGAGATTATGAAGTGAATCCAGACAGATAGATATATGGCACACACACACACACACACACACACACACACACACACACACACACACACACACACACATACACACACACACACACACACACACACACACACACACACACACACACACACATGAACACACATGCACACATACGCGCACACACACACACACACACACACACACACACACACACACACACACACACACACACACACACACACAAATACATGCAAATGCACACACACCTGCATGTGCTCTAAATTGTTCTTGCTTGACATCTGTTTAATCGACCACATTTGGTTGACTAAGGAGATGGTCGACAGGTATGCAGGCTCTCACAATTCTCAGGGTAGGGGAATATGTCCATTCCTTGATACTGTGCAGTCTCAGAGCTAGAGGCATTCATCCTTGCATAAAACAATGTTTTTTTTTTGTTTTGATTTTTAATTTAAAGATTGCCTGTGCAAAGATTCTTTCTCAATGTATGCTTGTTGATTTGTTGACATTCGCTTTGTCAACCTTTTGCAGTTAATATTTAGAAGGTCGATGTATGGCTTACTCGAAGAACATGAGTATACACATACATACACACACACGCGCACACACACACACACACACACACACACACACACACACACACACACACACGCACATCTATTTATATATCAGTATAATACTGTAAACATTCTGTACTTTCATCAGCAATAAAAACAATTAAAAAAAATATTGAGCTGTAATGATTGGAAATGTAAATACATTTATATTTGTGATCATTACTCTCATCAGTAACTTTGAAAACAAAAAAAAAAGCCTAAACAATATACTTTAATACTTTAACATGGGGTGCTCTTCCCCTACACCCCTAGAACTTATATATATATATATATATATATATATATATATATATATATGTATATATATATATATATATGTATCTATATATGCTACGATCTATACAAAATATATAGGCAGTCCTGGATAAAACTAGCCCTGAGATTCAGAAACAAATACCATGTCATGGTAGCAAAATTGTGTGACAAGTGGCAACAAGCTGGGGGGGGGTGATTCAGGGACACACTTAACTCTTGCACCCTGGGCCTTGAAATGCCATAGGTAGCCTGCATACTACACAAATGGTTGCCTAATGACATGAGCATGGCGAGTGTAAATGAAGGCAAACAATATGGCAGCATGATTCAGAAATGAATAAATGTTTTGCAGTGAGCTACAACCAGCAGTGTTGCTGACAACAACAAAATTTTAGAGTTATGAGAGAGACACCAAATGCCTTTGGGTTAGCCGTCACTTTACCAAATATATATATGGAGAAGGCCATTTTCACAGCTGGTAGCCATTAAGTTGAGAGCCATCACCCACGGCATCATTGAGTCATCTGTCCACTCTTAAGATTCCATGCCCTCCATGACACAGAAATACTGAACTGCTACTGTGTGGATAAAGGCAACTTTCAGGAGCTGATTGAAATTTGTCACCCTCATATACAAGCTCATGGGACACTTGGAATACCCATCCCTTGGACATCAAGGAAAGTGTATCTTTGAAAGTTTTGGCTAGAGGGACCTCAGTGGGGGAGACGGTGCATGCTAGGTCTACGTCAGGTATCTGCCTCAAGGATACTTCACCAGTTTCTTGATGCCATGCTGCAGCATAAGGAACAGTATGTGGGTTTCTTACACAGCACAGAAGAGAGAAACAACATTATCCAGGCATTTTATTTAACAGCCCATTTCCTGGGAGACTAGGAGCCATTGAATGCAACCACATTAAAATAAAGGCCCCATCTGTTGAATAGGGTCAACAGTATAACAGCTATAAGGTATCCCATTCTGTCAGCTGTCAGGTGGTTTGCAATATACAAGGCATAACATAACATGTATCATCAGGCCACCCAGATATTATCTACAATATCCACATCTGACACACGTGACTTGTATCAGTGATTTGTGTGGGAAGATTTTCCACAAGGCCCAGTTTTTGGCAATGCTGGGATATGCCCTGAAGCCAGGGCTCATGACACCAATAAAACATCCACAGACCATGGCAAAGAATGCATACAATACTGTCCTGCCACAAATTAGAATTATTGTTGGATGTGTGTTCAGATTGCTGAAGGCCTGCTTCCACTTTCTTGATGTCTCCAGCAGTGTCTTGCAGTATGATTCAAATGCTGCATGGCATGTTGGCATTCAAACAGGTACAACAGGGGAGAGGTATTTAGGAAAAGTCAGCAGTAGAGGAGGTGCCCATGGAATGAGTCAGCTGCAGGAGCTATGGGCCAGATTGAACATAGCATGCAGTTTAACAATAATGCATGCAGTACTAAAATCAGAATATGCTATATTTGGCTTGGACTGGCTACGCAGGAAAACCAGGTAACAGTGTACTGAGGACAGGGCAAATATATCATCATATGCTCATGTGGGAGAGCCAGCTCTCACCAGCATGCAGTGCATATATGTGGGTGGGGGGACAAATGATGTGGGTAAGTGCATGTCTCTTGGCGTGGTGAGTGTGGGAGCCAGGAAGGTTCGTTGATAAGGAATGGTGTCTCCAGCAGTGTGTAACTGGGAAATGGTGAGCAGTGCTGATGGGTGTAGGCAAGTGTACATCAACACAAGTTCACCAAAATATGTAGCACTTTGCTGAGGTCTGATGGACAGCTCTAGGGCACAAGCATGACATATGCACAATGACTTGGTATGTCCCTGTCTGCAAGGGCACCCTTTATAAGGAAGGTCATAGACATGATTCTCAGCATGCACAGAGGATGGCATGCTCTGCTATCAGGAATAATGTAATATGCTACAGGTGGTCTCAACACTCACATCTACAAGTCCATGGCATTTCAAAGTCACCAGAATTAGAGGACCAGTGACAAGAATGGAGCTGTCCACTAAGGATGGATGCATAGGACTACCTGCAACCTACAAACTCCCTATTTTGGCATTCCATTATGTTACACAAATGCATCAGGCCCTCCCACAGATTGATATGCAAACCACTTACCATCCCAACTAGCTCTGCTACAGCTGCATTGGTTTATGCTTCTCTCTCTGTAACAGCCTTGCATTTGCACTAACTGGTGGCCGTTGAGATACTCATATCAAGAGGGTGGCTGTACCCATGGCATTGCTGGCCACCCATATGCTGATCTGTACTGCCTTACCCAGGGTCAGTGGAGCCGACAGCAATCAAGGATGTCTCAGCCACCGAGAAGAAGGTACTTTCTGTGTGGATGTATCAGCCACCTCCTGTTCTTCTGTGGCATCCTGGAATGGAGAGGTGGGTTGCACAGGCACAATAACAGTGCCCATGGGGGAGGATTGGGTCCTCACATTACATATGTCTAACACTTCTGTCATGCCCCCCCCAACTGTGCCAGGATGTTGCTGCCATCTTCATCACCATCAGGCACTTCTTTGTCCACAGTGGAGGTGTCTGACAATGCGGCACCTGTGAAAATACATAAGCATACCTAAGTATATCAATGCACCCCTCGCCCAACATCCACAACCCAATGAGAGTAAACTTCTGTAACAGAGTAGTATAAAAAATCTACAGTTAACATGCCATGAGCAGACTGATGCTATGGCTATAGTCCTGATGTGCCTGTAACAACAGATGGGCCATGCTCATTAGTTGTATACTTCTAAGTCAGGCAGGTTGTACAGACTGCACCACATATTAGGTAATATACACTTGGGGCATTGTCAACCAATATGTGAGGTGATCAAGTACTCCACTGGGAATAACTGAGCTGTCATGTCCTCTAGGGACTGATGCCAGGATCTCCTCAGTGTCAGTTAATGGTGAATCTGTTTGGCAGAGCCCCTCCACCAGCAATGGCCTATCACTCCTGAACCAGGTGGGTCTTATTGGTGCAAGCACGTGCAGTCATTTTGGTGACCTTTTTTGAATATGCTAATGTGTTTTACTGTGGCCACCAACAGCATTTACTAGCTTCACAATGCATCTGTAGATATACTCCCAAAACTCCCTTTCTGATTTAATGTTCTGGATTATTCACTGACTATGCTCCCAAAAGACCTGTAGTAGAATGTTTTTCTCTGCCCGAAAGAACTTCTTTCTGTTTCTTCTCATGTTAGGCATGATAGGCTGTAATTGCATGACTATATATGTGTAAGCTGCTGGCATGTTATATACATATCTCAGCACCACACAAATATATCCACTGTTCCCATGGCCTTTGTTATTTGTCACCCATGATGAAGCAAAAGCCATCTGTGCAGTTGCCCACCTTCAGCGGTATACAGTATGGGATGGGACTAAGTGCCACATTCCCACCTAACAGAAGGATGCATTGCTCTGCAAAGGAAACCCAAGAATATCTGCAGCATGTCATGTGTTCCTATGGCCCACAGCAGCATGCATACTGTTTCTTCCAAACAGTGTGGATGGATACAAGTGTGTTTCAGTGCAACCTCTCTGTCCCCTGAACCATGGAAGTTCTACAGGGCCCAGCCATGTAAACTGGCTGCTGGTGTATGTCAACCACCCTGACAATTACATACACTGTGAGCATCAGCTACAGTAAGTCTGTCCTAGAATATACACAGCTGTTACATGACCCGTCAGTATGTGTGCAGCCTTGCAGTTGACTGAGGTCTATGGCAGGATGTCCATCAAGATGTTAGTGTAAACCCTAATATTATTCATATAGGAAACTCAAAATACTGAGAACTCTTAGCAAAGTCTCATACAAGCACAAACAGAAGTGAAGCAAAACCAAATTGAACCAGTCACCATGTAGAAGTGTTTATATACAATACAATTTATTAACACAAAAGCATTTTTACATAGAGCTTTATCAAGTGTTTCAGTAAAAAAATCCCACCCCTTCTCTGTCTCTCTCTCTCTCTCTCTCTCTCTCATATATATATAAAAAAGTCATGTGACCATGCACAAACTTTCATCTTAACAAACCATAAAGCATTAGCTGCAACAAGAACATAAGTCCTCAATTTTTTAACATTGGTTTCACTGATATCTGAGTGATGCAAATAAATTATTCTATTTAAGTACAATTAATGAGGTTTCCAGCTGTTTTACTCACATGCCTCAATTGCAGCACCATAAATCTAAACTCATGGCTATTTGTATAACGTGTTTAGCCAGTGCATTATCCTTTTCACGCTTAGCCATATCATTAACATGTTCAGATGTATGTTCTTTCAACTGTCTGTTGTTTTTTTTTTCCTACATACTATCATAGGAGTTTACTAGGCTATCAACCCAGAGGCATTTCAAGCCTAGCCGTTTCATCCCAATGTAATACCATAGATATGCCAGCCAATACCCAGGATTGCAGTTAATAACTGCCCCTGTCCAGGAAGGATGTGGTTGCTATCCCTGGTAAGAATTTATGGTGACCCATCCACTTGTCCAGGTTCCTTTTGAACAGTGTCATAGAAGTGCTGTGCTTCACATGAATCGGTGGCCTGTTCCAAAGATGTGTCAGTCACTGGGAGACACATCTGTCCCTCCAGCATGTCCTATTTAAGTCGCAGGCCATATTTAGGTCCCTGAAATAGGTAGTTCTAGTCCCATTTGATTTATGGATATGCAGCAAGTTCATTAGGTGTGGGTCTGAGATTGCTCTCTAAGCCAGGCATATGTCTTCCCTTAGAAGTCTGTCTGATACAGGGTATGGTGACAGAGATTTTAGTCACTCTGTGTACGGCATGTGCTGCAGTCCCTTGATCTTCTTTGTTAGAAACCTCTGAGGTCTTTCCAATTGCTGCAGATGCTTTGTACAGTACATGCCAAATAGGTCATTATACTCAATTATGGGCCGGATTAGTGCTGAATATAGAGGGATTATAACCCTTTTTCTCTCAAGGCAATGCCTTTACTAATCAAGTGTGCTATGTAAAAAGCTTTCCTTACTACAGTAGACACATGATGGTTGAAGTTAAGGTCACAGTCTACTTGTGACCCCAAATCCCTTACCACTTCATGGGTACTTAGGGTATTGTTGTTGATTTGATAGTGTGAAGAGACATTATTTTTGCTGAAGGAAATGATGATGCATTTCTTTGCATTCAGTTTGAGACCGTAACTAAGACACCAGTTGCTGGTCTGCGTGAGACCCTCCTGGAATATACTGGCATCAGGGATTCAATAATTGCACCCAGTTTGCAGTTGTCTGCAAGCTTGGTCAGCCACAACCCCTTAGTTTTGGCCTAAACTTCTGAGATGCATATACCAAACAGTAGGGAGCCCAGCACTGACCCCTGTGGCACCCTGCTGGTGACAAGTCTGCTGGTTGATGTGGAGTCAACACCGTTGATAGTGTGTGTCCAATTTGTGAGCCAGTTGGCAACCCATCTTACAACAAAGAGGTTTACATTCAGTTTGCTAAGGTTATTGGTAATGCCTGAGTGTGGGATTGTATTGAAAGCCTTTGCCAAGTCAAGATATGCTGCTTGCACAGATTTGCCCTCATCAATGGCCTGGTCGCATTCTCAAAGAAGTCCACCAGATTTAACAGGCAGAATCTGCCCTTGACAAAGCCAAATTGGATCGGAGCCAGGGTTTGGAGGTTGCCTATGTCTTTATGAGGTCCAAACTGATACGTTCCATGACCTTACAGATGAGGCTAGTTAGGCTTATGGGTATGTAATTCCCTTGGTCTGTTGCTGGGCCACCTTTGTGAAGGGGAATAACTGTTTCTGTTCTCCCTTCCACAGGAACAAAGCCTGTAGTTAGGCTATGACTGAAAAGGGTACTTAGTGGTGATGTTAGTTCATGTTTTAGCCTGTTTAAAAGACAGCCTGGGATGATGCCTGGTCCCATAGAGGCTGTGTTTTTGCCTTGGACAAGACTTTAATGACCTGCTCTTCAGATATGTAGGGCAGGGGGGAAGTTTGGGGGAAGGTTTGTGAGAAGTTTGGAGGGGTTAAGGGAGTGAAATTTTCACCAAACCTATCCGCTAGCAGGTTTGCTATCTCTGTGGGGTCAGTGTGTGCGATACTGTTGGTCACTAGTTCTGCATGTGCTTGGGTCCTACCATTTAGGCTACATACATAGCTGTAAAAGGCCGTATGGTTATCATTGGCTGTGCTTGCTAGGTTTTTCTCAAAGGAGCCTTTATAGGATTTGACATGTTGCCTTATTTGCCTGTTGAGGCTGAGGAGGGTGCTTTTCCATAGCTGGGACCTTGTCTTTGTTTTCGTGGACAGCAACGTTTTTGTGATTATTGTAAAGTTTGTTGATGCTAGATGCTCACCATGGTGGCTTGTTTTTACTTGGGGCTCTGGCTTTGATTCTTTCTGGTACAACCAATGTTATACATGTATGCAAGTGATTGTACAGGGCCTTAGTGTAAGCTTCAATGCAGTTGCCACTTCCAGATGGGGGTGGAGCTTGGAATGCATTTATTCCTTCACCTAAGGGGGGTATAGTTTGCCTTGGTGAATTTTTTTAGTCTGATTTCATCCTATGAGTTCTGGTGTTAGTGTCAGCTCGAAGGTGACTGATTTGTGGTCAGATTTAACTAATGATGGTCTGAAGTTGCACCAGTGCATCATTTGACATGTTAGTGAGGACCAGATCTAGTATGTTTGTTCCTCTTGTCAGGGTATGAACAAATTGTTCCAGGGCATTTGAGTTGAAAAAGTCAAGGAACTTTTGCACTAGCAAGTTAGGGCTAGAGTAGGTTTCCCAGTTGATGTGGGATAATTGAAATCCCCCATAACCAGAGTGCTCAGGAATGTTTGGATTGACTCCAGTTTGGTCAAGTAGACTTCTTGCACTTTATGACCCATGGAGGGGGATCTGTAACTGGGTATGGCTTGAATGGGGTCTTACCCATAGTAACCTGTTCTTGGAATAACTCCATGGAGTTGTCCAGTCTAATATCCTCCCTTAGGAAGTTGTAGTCAGCTTTTGAGAAGTTTTTTAGCTTGATTATGGCTGGGCGGGGGATTGGGTAGGATAGAAACTTTGAATGAGACAGTCTGATGATCTGATCTCACCAGGGAAGAACATACTATGGGAGTGGTGCAGTGGTCATCCATGTTGGTGAGAACCAAGTCCAGAATGTTATCTCCCCTTGTAGGGAATGAGATGAGTTGGTCTAGTTTGTTGGAACTGATGAAGTTGAGGAATCATTGAGAGACTGCATTAGTGCAAGAATAGTTTACCCAGTCTATGGTGGGGTAGTTGAAGTCACCAAGGATCAGGGTGTTAAGGGGTACCTTGATGGAGTCAAGCAGATCCAGGTGAGAGGAGAGGTTGTCCAAGTCATGGCGGTGGGTCTATAGCTAGCTATAACTTGGATGGATGTTTTACCAAATGTCAGTTGTATCTGGAGTAGTTAAAGTGCATCATGCTGACAAACCAGTCTGGAGGTGTGCCTGTCCTTAATGAAGATAGAGACTCACCCACCCTTTGTCTTCCTGACCTCATTTTAGGTAAGAATGTGTGAAATGAGGTATAGTCTGGTAAGGCAGAAGTGCTCTTCACAAACCTGAACCAAGTTTCCATGACCACATAGACATCAGCATCTTCCAGTGCAAGAAGGGCCTCCAGTAAGTCCATTTTCAGGTTAAGGTTCCTAACATTAAGCAGCATGACCTCCAATTTGCTTTTTGTCAGACCTTTTATGTTGGAAGGCTTGTCTTTGAGACATTGCCAAAAAAGGCACAATGGGGGTGGTAAGAGCCTTGGCCAGGCTCCAGAAACCCAGTGGTGACAGGTGAAGGCCATCTCTGGCAAAGCATCAAGGTTTGTCGACCATGTCATCCCAGGCAGACAAATACTGGATCCCCTTGGGATGACACCAAAAACTAAGTCATTTGTTGAAGTCAATTATTTTTTGTTGGTATTGTGGTATCATTCTTGGTGAAGGTAGGATACTGCTTAGGGCTAGGGTCATACCTGCCCTAACTCTGAGAGTTCAGTCATGTCTCTCTTCATATAGTCCAGGGAGGTACATCTCAAGTCATTCATACCAACATGTACAATGACAGAGTTGTACTTGTATGTGTTGTGGAGAGACTTAGGCACGTGCATGATGTGTTGGATTCTGGCACCAGACAGACAACTGACAGTGACCTTCTCCTTGTCGAGCCTGGTGAGAAGGACATCGGTGTGTCTCACAATTGAGTCACCAATGACTAATGTGTTTGGTTTATTGTTATGTCTTGTGGGCTGTAATGGTTTATTGTTTTGCCTTATGAGCTATGTTTGTGAGACATTTTGTTTGTGTGGTGTCTGCTGTGTGTGATATGTTTGGTGTTGTGTGTGGACACCAGGCAGATTAAGGTTATAAACTCTTTCATTCCCTTTATTCACATTCAGTACAAATGGAACTTCATCAGATATAAAAACATTACATATTTCCCCCCTTTTTTATATACAAATCAATTAATTAATTACACCAATCATCATATCAATCAATAAAGTAAATGAATTAATTAAATATACCCTCAAATTAAAAAACACATATATATGTTATAATGTTATATAATATTTTCTTTTCTAAAAAATTATATATATATATATATATATATATTCTCCTGTAAAAAACATATCTTATGTGTTTTCCTAATTGTTAAAAAATCATACTTCCTTCATTTACTCTATTAGAAACTTTTTTTCAACAAATACAGTACATATATTAAACATTAATTCTTCCCATATTCAACAACATATAACATTTTTATCTAATCTCATCTGCCTTTAAATGAAGCAAGCTTCTCAAGGAAATCCTATCGTTAATTCAACAAAACCTGCCAAAATGTTTCCACGTACTCTAACAAATTGGGCCAATTACCTCCCCTCTCCTGTCTACCTACCTTTTCCAATACACACAAGAGGAATTTTTAAAATCCTTGCAACCTATGCTGTGTCTAAACACGGCATTTGTTTTATCGTGTCTTTTAATTGCAAAAATATGTTGATAAATTTGCATTTTTAACTTATTTTCCATTTTTCCTATGTAATATGCACAGCATGACTGACACAAGGCCACATAAACTACTCCTTTCGTATTACAGTTGTAATTCCTTGTTACTGTAATTATTCTATTGTGACCATCTATCACTATGTTCCTACTTTCGTATATATACCAACATTCCCTACAACCATTGCATTTCCTCATATTACCTAGTGGAGTGCTATCCTTGTCTTTTTTCCTTCCAAACAGGTTCTTAATAAAGGGTCCCCTACGAAAAACTATTTTTGGTTTACTACCCAATTTTTCTGTTAATCTGTATGCCCAAAAAACACAATTCCAGTTCCTTTCCACCATTTTACGGACCTCTACACTATCCTCATTAAATGTTAACACACAGCAAGTAGATACTTCTTCTGTCTTCTTAACACTCAACAAACACTCTATTTTGTTTCAATAATGGGGGATAGTAATCTTCTCTCCTACTTGTTACATAGCTCTCTTGTCCTTTAAGAACACTGGTTGGGTAACCCCTTACTCTGAGCATAGCCTATAATTCTACTATATGTTCTCTAAACCTGTTGTCATCCATTGTTAATCTTGATATTCTAATCATTTGACCCTTTACCAAATTTCTTTTTTGCCAAAAGGGGTGGTCACTCTCAAAATGCAGGTAACTATTCCAGTGGGTGGGCTTCCTAAATACACATGATTCATAACATCCATCCCTTCTATTTTTATATAGGTGGATGTCCAGATAATTTACTGCTTCTTTTTCAGTTTTACTGGTAAAACTCAAAAAACCCGTAGTGGTGTTGATATATTTCAAAAAGTCATCTGCCTCATCAAGCCCACCTTCCCACAATATTAGAATATCGTCCAAGAATCTATAGTATCTATAAATGCTCTTCCTGAACCTTGAATTTAACACAAATTTGGTTTTCCAATACCAGAGGATAATATTAACAAACACTGGTGCTACTGCTGCACCCATTGCTACCCCTTGGGTTTGCTTAAAGTGCTCCCCCTGGAACCATATAAAGTTATTTTTCAGAACCAATTCCATAAGGATAGCCAAGACATACACCATATCCCATGAAAATCTGGTTTCTTCCTTTAGTGCTTCCTGAAAATATTCCATTCCTTCTTCATGTGGGATACAAAGAAAAAGGTCCTTGACATCAATGATCAAGAAAATTACTTCTTCTTTAAACTCATTTTTCGCCATAGACTGCAATAAATGCCAAGAATCCTTCAAGACATGTTTTTTGTCTGCAAAAAATCCCTTTAAGTGAAAATCTAACATTTTCGCTAAAGGTCCTATTTTACTCCCACCTAGGGTTGCCAACTTTACATGTCAAAAATTCTGGACATGTGCATGAAAGCAAAATGCGTGTAATTTTGGTATCCCTGTCCCTTCCCACGCAGCCATTGCATTGTCCCATTACTTAGCTATTTCTCCATTTCTTCCCAGTTGCCATTAACACAGTTCAAACTCTCAGTGTGCATACTGTTTTCAGCTTTACTTCTACAATGATTACAGATATTTGGATTTAATTTAAACCTTTTATTTCTAATTTTATAGCATAAACACTGATAGACATTTGCTAAACAAAGCAATACATTATTACTATGAAAACAGACTTAGCATTAAAACTTCCCTGCCTTTGAAACTCACATTCACTGAAACAGCATTGAAACCCACATTCAAAGAAAACTTTGGTGTTAATTGCCAAGTACTTGTCAGCAACCACCAGTCAGCCAGGATAAATCTGTGGACAGTAGCAGCAATGATGATAATGTAAATCTTACACAACTTTTGGCTTTGAAATCTCAAATTAACACCAAAGTTGATTTAGTATGCTCCGGTAGAGCTAAAGAAATTCATACAGCTAATGAAACAAGCATCAATAGCTGTATTACCATTGATAAATCTCACGGTGAGCCACAGGAAGCTAGAGCATCCTACTCGGGTGTAGTACGGAGAGATGCGAATGCCATTGGAGTAGGTGATGTGAATGAAATAGGCCCTCAATAAATGAGTGATGGAGAATTCCTCTCCTGGCTGAACAGGGAACTGATACCATCATGGAATGGATTCAGGGGCCAGGAAAGAGAAGGCGATAATCCTGTCTCCAATTACAAGCATAAAATTTATAAACTGGAAAAGAATCTGAAAAAATTCAGGGGATTACAGCTTGATAATGTGTTTTTTGAAGACTGTATACACTTAGGAAGAATAGCGAAGGGGCTAAGAATTTGTAAGTTTCCTAATAACATTTGGAGTGGTTTGGTCCTCCACCAGGAACTTTTAGAACTGTTTGACTGAACAGCCATTGACTTTATGCGGCTATTAATTAAAGATAATGTAAGAATTATGTGCATCTTAAAAGAAGAAATTATGACATTGCAAAAAGAAATAACTGCTGATAGTCTCTTTGAGATGAACAAAAGGATTTACACCACCATCTTTCCGAGGGTTGAGGAGCATGAGACCAATATTAAAAAGAAAAAAGCGAAAAAGCTGAAGAGAGACCAGGAGGAATACGAACAGAAGAGGGCGTATCCAATTCCAGGTGTAGGTGGCCAGCCAAGAGTCTCATTCGTAGAAATGGACGAAGAGGTTGTGGAAATTTTGCCAGGAGAACAGGTTGAGGAACCGGAGGTGTTTAGAGAGCAAAGGACTGGGTCAGAACAGGATTTTCGACCACTGCTGAGGAGGTCTGCACAGCTGAAAAGCAAATACGGTTCCTGGACACCCAGAAACAACAGCAACAAAAAACGGTACTGGAGAGACTATCGAGGGCAACAAGGGGGCCAAAACAGAAGGAAGGGGAGACCACCACCACAGTCATTTTACAATGGTAAGGCCATCTCAGTTTGTTGTTAATGACAGTTTCAAATACTACTCTAATTTTTCTTGTACTGAGGCGATGTATGAGACTGTTTGTGATTAATGGGGAATAGAGACAATGTAAAAGTACTGAACAAAACAAATGAAAGGCCATTTGTGATTGGTGGTAACGGCAGTTTTGAGTGCTATACTGACTTTCCCTGTACTGGGGCATTTCAAGAGACTGTTGCTGATGATTGTGACAAATTAAATGGACTGAGCACTATAAATGAAAGTTCCAGCAACAGTAATACTCTATTGCTACAGCATGGTGTAGAATGTGGTGATCTACTTAACAAAGCACGTTTTAGAGAATTGTACAATAATTTTGATGCAAACATGGAAAAGTATTGTGTTGAAACTTCACATGAACTGTATTGTGATGAATTTCTGGGGAACAAGCAAAATGTAGGTGTATTGAATATAACAAATGGTGGTAGTGACACATTTTTACAGCACGGTTCTGAATTTAATAATGTGTCTAATGAAACAACGCCCAAAGAAATGTATAAAGACACTAGCATTAATATAGGGAATTGTGATAGTAATGAAAATAAAAATGTTAGTGTTTTTGAATACAAGGGTCTTAAGATTTACAATTATAGTGGGGTTACATTAAATAACACCTATGGGGAATTGTTTGTGAAAGGATTCAGTTTTATCCCCAAGAAGCAGGACTACATGGTCATCACAATTTTAGGCCTGAAGATGTTTGTAAGGGCCATAAACCTAAAGTTGGTAATGGAGAATGGGAGGGAGAGTGAAGAAAGTAGGGTGACTTTAAAAGGAAAAGGACCTGCAATCCCCCTCTACTACCACCAGTGGCCCTTTTTGAAAGACTGAATGAGGCAGAATACAGGAACTTAATAGGGAATAGGACAAAACGGATCAATCACAATCTAACAAAGGATGAACAAAAAGCTCTAACAGAGTTAATGAGGAACCAAGAAATAAGAGTAATTAAGCCTGATAGGGGGAGGGGTAGTTGTAATGAATCATTATGAGTACACCACTAGAATGATGAAATATCTGAATGATAGTTCCTACTTTAGTGCAGTATCACTGAATGAGGTTAACATCTTTAATGCAAGATTGGATACGATTCTGGAAGAACTTTTCCAGGAATACACATTCAGTGAAGATGAGGTGAGATACTTAAAGGTAAATAATCCTGTAACTCCAGCCTTCTTTGGGATCCCCAAAATCCATAAATCATTAGGGGATCCACCGATGAGACCCATAGTTGCAGGAGGTGGGAGTAAACCAGGACCTTTAGCGAAAATGTTAGCTTTTCAGTTAAAGTGATTTTTTTTATGACAAAAAATATGTCTTGAAGGATTCTTGGCATTTATTGCAGTCTATGGTGAAAAATGAGTTTTAAAAAGAAGTAATTTTCTTGATCATTGATGTCAAGGACCTTTTTCTTTGTATCCCACATGAAAAAGGAATGGAATATTTTCAGGAAGCACTAAGGGAAGGAACCAGATTTTCATGGGATACAGTGTATGCCTTGCCTATCCTTATGGAATTGGTTCTGAAAAATAACGTTATATGGTTCCAGGGGGAACATTTTAAGCAAACCCGAGGGGTAGCAATGGGTGCAGCAGTAGCACCAGTGTTTGCTAATATTATCCTCTGGTATTGGAAAACTAAATCTGTGTTAAATTCAAGGTTCAGGAAGAGCATTTATAGATACTATAGATTCTTGGGAAGGTGGGCTTGATGAGGCAGATGATTTTTTGAAATATATCAACACCACTACGGGTTTTTTGAGTTTTACCAGTAAAATTGAAAAAGAAGCAGTAAATTATCTGGACATCCAACTATATAAAAATAGAAGGGATGGATGTTATGAATCATGTGTATTTAGGAAGCCCACCCACTGGAATAGTTACTTGCATTTTGAGAGTGACCACCCCTTTTGGCAAAAATGAAATTTGGTAAAGGGTCAAATGATTAGAATATCAAGATTAACAATGGTTGACAACAGGTTCAGAAAACAAATAGTAGAATTAGAGGCTATGCTCAGAGTAAGGGGTTACCCAACCAGTTTTCTTGAAGGACAAGAGAGCTACGTAACAAGTAGGAGAGAAGATTACTATCCCCCATTATTGAAAAAAAACTGAGAGTTTGTTGAGTGTTAAGAAGACAGAAGAAGTATCTACTTGCTGTGTGTTAACATTTAATGAGGATAATGTAGAGGTCCGTAAAATGGTGGAAAAGAACTGGAATTGTGTTTATGGGGCATATGGATTAACAGAAAAATTGGTTAGTAAACCAAAAATAGTTTTAGAAGGGGACCCAAATATTAAGAACCTGTTTGAAAGGAACAAAGGATTCCACTAGGTAATATGAGGAAATGCAATTGTTGTAGGGAATGTAGGTATATATACGAAAGTAGGAACATAGTGATAGAAGGTCACAATAGATTAATTCCAGTAACAGGGAATTACAACTGTAATACGAAAGGAGTAGTTTATGTGGCCTTGTGTCTGATGAAGTTCCGTTTGTATTGAGTGTGAATAAAGGGAACAAAAGCACTTATAACCTTACTCTGCCTGGTGTCTGGTTCTTTTCAAGAAGAAGGTATCCTGTGACATTCTTGTTGGCTTAGAATAATGGATAAATTTATCAGGTTACTAACAAGCAGGAATAAATGCAGCAAGATAAAAGTACTTGAACACTTAAGAGCACACAGCAAAAATAAAGTAATAAAGTGTGAAGAACACAATTACAGTAAAAACGTCTGAATAAAGTGTGATTTTTTTTTTTTTTTAGTGGAGAGGGAGGAAATAGAACATAGTTCAAGATTAGGGAACTAAGAGGGTTGGCCTTCCCAAATGCTCTCTCTCTACTCAAAACATTGAGCTGATGAGCTAGGACAGGGAGGAGTATCCAAAGTCAAAGAGGTAAGGGGGGTAGTCCTACCCAAATGATCTCACTGCACTATGTTGAGTGATCAAATGAGATTGGACTGTGAGGAATGACCAAAAACAGATATACACCAGGGGTAGGCACTTTCAAAACCGCCAACTTTAATACTGCAACAACACTTCAGAGGCAGGGCGGGAAAAACAAACAGTGCAGACAACAAAGGACAGAAACAATAAAGCAAATATATAAATAATAAAGCAAATATATTTATACAGTACAGTGCAAATTGAGTTGCAAAAAAGTGCACTTATCAGTTTGGTATATCAGATGGCAATAGCATCCAACACAGACAGGGGAATTTAGGTTTGCTAGATCAGCTCTGCACAAATTCATAGAAATGAAGTCTGTACTAGAAGTGCAACACAGTAACTACACCTCAGCAATAGCTAAAACCTAAGATGGGCTGGCTCAACAACCCCCCACCTGAAACTAGCTACTGAGCTACCCTGAGAAACAAACAGTGCAGACAACAAAGGGCAGAAACAATAAAGCATACACTCTGATTTTTTTAAACTTATATCCCCTTTTGTTTATCTGCGGTCTCGAACAAGCACCTTATTTCTCTGTATGTTCACTCTGATGTTTTCTTATCCTACAACCAGCAGGCAAAGCTTTCTAACTGAACATGTTAATAACTGGTTAAAAATAATTAAACCATCATCAAACTCAGTCTTTGTTACATATTGTATGAGTATGACAATAATAACCATTTCTAGCACTGGTTTTGCTGCTTTGTGGTGATATTCATCCGAGCTCATTACTGCTTCTACTAAATACAACTTTCTTCATTTCAGCTGATGCCATTCAGAGAGATCTAGAGGCTTTAAAGACTGTGCATAAGCAGCATTAATAATCCCCTTCTTCAAGAATGACTGCCTTACATTATCCTGATGTTTTAGTAATTACAGACATTTGTTTATTGCCACACATCCTTAATTCTGAGATCCTGCCACCAGATTTGTCCCATACACACACACACACACACACACACACACACACACACACACACACACACATGAAAATACCTCTCACTTGTCCGATCCAAACGTTCGTGGTGGTCTGCAGCCGCTGCACAGTCCAAATGTCTTCTGGAATTCAAATTCCTCCCGCGCAGCACACAAAAATGTAAATAATCTCAACTTCCACATCTGTGTGACCAGATGCAAAGGGCGTTCTTAAAAAAATATGCCCTTAAAAAAAAAAAAAAAAAAAAAGCATTTTTTTAATTAAAAGTAAAGTTATTATTTTTTCTGGACAGTAGAGTGCAGTCTTGGTTTTCCGGACAGTATCCCTTAATTCCAGAGAGTCTGGAAGAATTCTGGATGGTTGGCAACCCTACTGCCACCTCCTGCCACTATGGGTCTCATCGGTGGATCCCCTAATGATTTATGGATTTTGGGGATCCCAAAGAAGGCTGGAGTTACAGGATTATTTACCTTTAAGTATCTCACCTCATCTTCACTGAATGTGTATTCCTGGAAAAGTTCTTCCAGAATCGTATCCAATCTTGCATTAAAGATGTTAACCTCATTCAGTGATACTGCACTAAAGTAGGAACTATCATTCAGATATTTCATCATTCTAGTGGTGTACTCATAATGATTCATTACAACTACCCCTCCCCCTATCAGGCTTAATTACTCTTATTTCTTTGTTCCTCATTAACTCTGTTAGAGCTTTTTGTTCATCCTTTGTTAGATTGTGATTAATCCGTTTTGTCCTATTCCCTATTAAGTTCCTGTATTCTGCCTCATTCAGTCTTTCAAAAAGGGCCACTGGTGGTAGTAGAGGGGGATTGCAGGTCCTTTTCCTTTTAAAGTCACCCTACTTTCTTCACTCTCCCTCCCATTCTCCATTACCAACTTTAGGTTTATGGCCCTTACAAACATCTTCAGGCCTAAAATTGGTTGACCATGTAGTCCTGTTTCTTGGGGATAAAACTGAACCCTTTCACAAACAATTCCCCATAGGTGTTATTTAATGTAACCCCACTATAATTGTAAATCTTAAGACCCTTGTATTCAAAAACACTAACATTTTTATTTTCATTACTATCACAATCCCCTATATTAATGCTAGTGTCTTTATACATTTCTTTGGGCGTTGTTTCATTAGACACATTATTAAATTCAGAACCATGCTGTAAAAATGTGTCACTACCACCATTTGTTATATTCAATACACCTACATTTTGCTTGTTCCCCAGAAATTCATCACAATACAGTTCATGTGAAGTTTCAACACAATACTTTTCCATGTTTGCATCAAAATTATTGTACAATTCTCTAAAACGTGCTTCGTTAAGTAGATCATCACATTCTACACCATGCTGTAGCAATAGAGTATTACTGTTGCTGGAACTTTCATTTATAGTGCTCAGTCCATTTAATTTGTCACAATCATCAGCAACAGTCTCTTGAAATGCCCCAGTACAGAGAAAGTCAGTATAGTACTCAAAACTGTCGTTACCACCAATCACAAATGGCCTTTCATTTGTTTTGTTCAGTACTTTTACATTGTCTCTATTCCCCATTAATCACAAACAGTCTCATACATCGCCTCAGTTCAAGAAAAATTAGAGTAGTATTTGAAACTGTCATTAACAACAAACTGAGATGGCCTTACCATTGGTAAAATGACTGTGGTGGTGGTCTCCACTTCCTTCTGTTTTGGCCCCCTTGTTGTCCTCGATAGTCTCTCCAGTACCGTTTTTTGTTGTAGTTGTTTCTGGGTGTCCAGGAACCGTACTTGCTTTTCAGCCATGCAGACCTCCTCAGCAGTGGTTGAAAATCCTGTTTTGACCCAGTCCTTTGCTCTCTAAACACCTCCGGTTCCTCAATCTCTTCTCCTGGCAAAATTTCCACAACCTCTTCGTCCATTTCTATGAATGAGACTCTTGGACGGCCACCTGCACCTGGAATCGGATACACCCTCTTTTGTTCATATTCCTCGTGGTCTCTCTTCAGCTTTTTCTCCTTCTTCTTTTTAATATTGGTCTCATGCTGCTCAACCCTCAGAAGGATGGTGGTGTAAATCCCTTTGTTCATCTCAAAGAGACTATCAGCAGTTATTTCTTTTTGCAATGTCATAATTTCTTCTTTATGATGCACATAATTCTTGCATTGTCTTTAATTAATAGCCTCATAAAGTCAATGCCTGTCTGGTCAAACAGTTCTAAAAGTTCCCGGTGGAGGACCGAACTACTCTGAATGTTATTAGGGAACTTACAAATTCTTAGCCTCTTCAGTACTCTTCCCAAGTGTATACAGTCTTCAAAAAACATATTATCAAGCTGTAATCCCCTAAATTTTTTCAGAGTATTTTCCAGTTTATAAAATTTATGCTTGTAATTGAAGACAGGATTATCACCTTCTCTTTGCTGGCCCCTGAATCCGTTCCATGATGGTATTGGTTCCTTGTTCAGCCAGGAGAGGAATTCTCCATCACCCATTGGTTGAGGGCATCTTTCATTCACATCACCTACTCCAATGCCATTCAAATCTCTCCGTACCACCCCTGAGTGGGATGCTCTAGCTTCCTGTGGCTCACTGTGAGATTTATCAATGGTAATATGGCTATTGATGCTCGTTTCATTAGCCATATGAATTTATTCAGCTCTACCAGAGCATACTAAATCAACTTTGGTGTTAATTGCCAAGTACTTGTCAGCAACCACCCGTCAGCCAGGATAAATCTGTGGACAGTAGCAGCAATGATGATGATAATGTAAGTCTTACACAACTTTTGGCTTTGATATCTCAAATTAACACCAAAGTTGATTTAGTATGCTCCGGTAGAGCTAAAGAAATTCATACAGCTAATGAAACAAGCATCAATAGCTGTATTACCATTGATAAATCTCACGGTGAGCCACAGGAAGCTAGAGCATCCTACTCGGGTGTAGTACGGAGAGATGTGAATGCCATTGGAGTAGGTGATGTGAATGAAAGAGGCCCTCAATAAATGAGTGATGGAGAATTCCTCTCCTGGCTGAACAGGGAACTGATACCATCATGGAATGGATTCAGGGGCCAGGAAAGAGAAGGCGATAATCCTGTCTCCAATTACAAGCATAAAATTTATAAACTGGAAAAGACTCTGAAAAAATTCAGGGGATTACAGCTTGATAATATGTTTTTTGAAGACTGTATACACTTGGGAAGAATACCGAAGGGGCTAAGAATTTGTAAGTTCCCTAATAACATTTGGAGTGGTTTGGTCCTCCATCAGGAACTTTTAGAACTGTTTGACTGAACAGCCATTGACTTTATGCGGCTATTAATTAAAGATAATGTAAGAATTATGTGCATCTTAAAAGAAGAAATTATGACATTACAAAAAGAAATAACTGCTGATAGTCTGTTTGAGATGAACAAAAGGATTTACACCACCATCTTTCCGAGGGTTGAGGAGCATGAGACCAATATTAAAAAGAAAAAAGTGAAAAGGCTGAAGAGAGACCAGGAGGAATACGAACAGAAGAGGGCGTATCCAATTCCAGGTGTAGGTGGCCAGCCAAGAGTCTCATTCGTAGAAATGGACAAAGAGGTTGTGGAAATTTTGCCAGGAGAAGAGGTTGAGGAACCGGAGGTGTTTAGAGAGCAAAGGACTGGGTCAGAACAGGATTTTTGACCACTGCCGAGGAGGTCTGCACAGCTGAAAAGCAAATACAGTTCCTGGACACCTAGAAACAACAGCAACAAAAAACGGTACTGGAGAGACTATCGAGGGCAAAAAGGGGGCCAAAACAAAAGGAAGGAGAGACCACCACCACAGTCATTTTACAATGGTAAGGCCATCTCAGTTTGTTGTTAATGACAGTTTCAAATACTACTCTAATTTTTCTTGTACTGAGGCGATGTATGAGACTGTTGGTGATAAATTAATGGGGAATAGAGACAGTGTAAAAGTACTGAACAAAACAAATAAAAGGCCATTTGTGATTTGTGGTAACGACAGTTTTGAGTACTATACTGACTTTCCCTGTACTGGGGCATTTCAAGAGACTGTTGCTGATGATTGGGACAAATTAAATGGATTGAGCACTATAAATGAAAGTTCCAGCAACAGTAATACTCTATTGCTACAGCATGGTATAGAATGTGATGATCTACTTAATGAAGCACGTTTTAGAGAATTGTACAATAATTTTGATGCAAACATGGAAAAGTATTGTGTTGAAACTTCACATGAACTGTATTGTGATGAATTTCTGGGGAACAAGCAAAATGTAGGTGTATTGAATATAACAAATGGTGGTAGTGATACATTTTTACAGCACGGTTCTGAATTTAATAATGTGTCTAATGAAACAACGCCCAAAGAAATGTATAAAGACACTAGCATTAATATAGGGAATTGTGATAGTAATGAAAATAAAAATGTTAGTGTTTTTGAATACAAGGGTCTTAAGATTTACAATTATAGTGGGGTTACATTAAATAACACCTATGGGGAATTGTTTGTGAAAGGATTCAGTTTTATCCCCAAGAAGCAGGACTACATGGTCATCACAATTTTAGGCCTGAAGATGTTTGTAAGGGCCATAAACCTAAAGTTGGTAATGGAGAATGGGAGGGAGAGTGAAGAAAGTAGGGTGACTTTAAAAGGAAAAGGACCTGCAATCCCCCTCTACTACCACCAGTGGCCCTTTTGAAAGACTGAATGAGGCAGAATACAGGAACTTAATAGGGAATAGGACAAAACGGATCAATCACAATCTAACAAAGGATGAACAAAAAGCTCTAACAGAGTTAATGAGGAACCAAGAAATAAGAGTAATTAAGCCTGATAGGGGGAGGGGTAGTCGTAATGAATCATTATGAGTACACCACTAGAATGATGAAATATCTGAATGATAGTTCCTACTTTAGTGCAGTATCACTGAATGAGGTTAACATCTTTAATGCAAGATTGGATACGATTCTGGAAGAACTTTTCCAGGAATACACATTCAGTGAAGATGAGGTGAGATACTTAAAGGTAAATAATCCTGTAACTCCAGCCTTCTTTGGGATCCCCAAAATCCATAAATCATTAGGGGATCCACCGATGAGACCCATAGTTGCAGGAGGTGGGAGTAAACCAGGACCTTTAGCGAAAATGTTAGCTTTTCAGTTAAAGTGATTTTTTTTATGACAAAAAATATGTCTTGAAGGATTCTTGGCATTTATTGCAGTCTATGGTGAAAAATGAGTTTTAAAAAGAAGTAATTTTCTTGATCATTGATGTCAAGGACCTTTTTCTTTGTATCCCACATGAAAAAGGAATGGAATATTTTCAGGAAGCACTAAGGGAAGGAACCAGATTTTCATGGGATACAGTGTATGTCTTGCCTATCCTTATGGAATTGGTTCTGAAAAATAACGTTATATGGTTCCAGGGTGAACATTTTAAGCAAACCCGAGGGGTAGCAATGAGTGCAGCAGTAGCACCAGTGTTTGCTAATATTATCCTCTGGTATTGGAAAACTAAATCTGTGTTAAATTCAAGGTTCAGGAAGAGCATTTATAGATACTATAGATTCTTGGACAATATTCTAATATTGTGGGAAGGTGGGCTTGATGAGGCAGATGATTTTTTGAAATATATCAACACCACTACGGGTTTTTTGAGTTTTACCAGTAAAATTGAAAAAGAAGCAGTAAATTATCTGGACATCCAACTATATAAAAATAGAAGGGATGGATGTTATGAATCATGTGTATTTAGGAAGCCCACCCACTGGAATAGTTACCTGCATTTTGAGAGTGACCACCCCTTTTGGCAAAAATGAAATTTGGTAAAGGGTCAAATGATTAGAATATCAAGATTAACAATGGTTGACAACAGGTTCAGAAAACAAATAGTAGAATTAGAGGCTATGCTCAGAGTAAGGGGTTACCCAACCAGTTTTCTTGAAGGACAAGAGAGCTACGTAACAAGTAGGAGAGAAGATTACTATCCCCCATTATTGAAAAAAAACTGAGAGTTTGTTGAGTGTTAAGAAGACAGAAGAAGTATCTACTTGCTGTGTGTTAACATTTAATGAGGATAATGTAGAGGTCCGTAAAATGGTGGAAAAGAACTGGAATTGTGTTTATGGGGCATATGGATTAACAGAAAAATTGGTTAGTAAACCAAAAATAGTTTTTAGAAGGGGACCCAAATATTAAGAACCTGTTTGAAAGGAACAAAGGATTCCACTAGGTAATATGAGGAAATGCAATTGTTGTAGGGAATGTAGGTATATATACGAAAGTAGGAACATAGTGATAGAAGGTCACAATAGATTAATTCCAGTAATAGGGAATTACAACTGTAATACGAAAGGAGTAGTTTATGTGGCCTTGTGTCAGTATCTGATGAAGTTCCGTTTGTATTGAGTGTGAATAAAGGGAACAAAAGCACTTATAACCTTACTCTGCCTGGTGTCTGGTTCTTTTCAAGAAGAAGGTATCCTGTGACATTCTTGTTGGCTTAGAATAATGGATAAATTTATCAGGTTACTAACAAGCAGGAATAAATGCAGCAAGATAAAAGTACTTGAACACTTAAGAGCACACAGCAAAAATAAGGTAATAAAGTGTGAAGAACACAATTCCAGTAAAAACGTCTGAATAAAGTGTGATTTTTTTTTTTTAAGTGGAGAGGGAGGAAATAGAACATAGTTCAAGATTAGGGAACTAAGAGGGTTGGCCTTCCCAAATGCTCTCTCTCTACTCAAAACATTGAGCTGATGAGCTAGGACAGGGAGGAGTATCCAAAGTCAAAGAGGTAAGGGGGGTAGTCCTACCCAAATGATCTCACTGCACTATGTTGAGTGATCAAATGAGATTGGACTGGGAGGAATGACCAAAAACAGATATACACCAGGGGTAGGCACTTTCAAAGCTGCCAACTTTAATACTGCAACAACACTTCAGAGGCAGGGCGGGAAAAACAAACAGTGCAGACAACAAAGGACAGAAACAATAAAGCAAATATATAAATAATAAAGCAAATATATTTATACAGTACAGTGCAAATCGAGTTGCAAAAAAGTGCACTTATCAGTTTGGTATATCAGATGGCAATAGCATCCAACACAGACAGGGGAATTTAGGTTTGCTAGATCAGCTCTGCACAAATTCATAGAAATGAAGTCTGTACTAGAAGTGCAACACAGTAACTACACCTCAGCAATAGCTAAAACCTAAGATGGGCTGGCTCAACAACCCCCCACCTGAAACTAGCTACTGAGCTACCCTGAGAAACAAACAGTGCAGACAACAAAGGGCAGAAACAATAAAGCAAATATACAAATAATAAAGCAAATATATTTATACAGTACAGTGCAAATCGAGTTGCAAAAAAGTGCACTTATCAGTTTGGTATATCTGACGGCAATAGTATCCAATACAGACAGGAGAATTTACCTCTGCCATATCAGCTCTGCACATATTCATAGAAAATATAAGTGTCTGGGAGTCCATTATTTTTATTTGCCATCTGTTAAATTAGTCTGGAATTTGTTGGTAATATGTTGGTAATTTGCTATAAATGGATGTAGATTATGTTTGCTATTGGCTACTGTACCTGTATCCCTTTTTTATTTTTGTTTGTTTGTTTTTTTGTTTTGTTTTATCTCCTTCGGTTTTGTATCCTTTGGTTATGACAGAAAAGGGTCCTCAAAACTGTTCACTTACCTAGTTAAAGAATGTAAACTTAATAAATAGATAAGAGGCAACCCATAAATGTTACACATACCTTATGCTTATCTTCTCCTACATTAGTCCCTGAAACAGACTAGACATTTGTGTTTGTTGTGAACCCCTCCAGAGCAATAACAGGCCAACAAACTTAATTAATGGTAGTTAAGGCTACCTTCTCCCTCTACCTGCAAAGACACACACACTCTCTCTCCCACAGCCACATTCCATCACAGAACGTGATTTGAAAGGGTGTCTGGGAACACAACTCTCAGCAGTCACATTAGTGTGGACTAGTCTATTCTTACAACATATATTCATATCAACCGATTCTTCTTCTGTACCTCTGCTCTACTAACCCAGGCCTTTATAAACTCAGTATTAGCATTGCTTCTTCTTCTTATTCTTTTTATGACCTAGCATGCTACTATCATAATGAAATCTTAATGTTTATAATTGTACTGTATCCTTTTTCTGCATCACCAATATTGTACGTTTCTTTTTTGATACTGTCAATGACAATCGCATTGCTAGTAAGATAACATTATCATCTTTAATCTAATTCTTCTGTGCATAATGCACTATTTTCTTATTTTTTTATTATTGTATAATGTTTATTTTTTGTACAATCATGGAGCTTTTTCAATTGTTTGCATTATTATGGAGTTTTTCTCCCCTGGCCTCTCCTGAAATGGAGTCTTGTTGGCCCAGAGAGTCCATTCTAATAGACAAATGCAATAAATAAATTAATCACCCCAAACCACAAGAAAAAAATGGCAGCTACTATGCAACTGCCCCTTCATCAGACAAACTTGTACTACACAAAATCTTACACTGATTAATGTCCTGTGCACAGCTGTAACCCTGTCTTAGAGAATCCACTAGTGTATATGGCAGCATATGTCAACTACATACAATTAATTGGATACTTAAAAACTAAATGATACCAACAGTGAATATGACACATGGTCCTCAATGTAAAATCAGAGCCTAAGCATCTCAAATACCACAACACAAATCAGACCTTCCTGTGTGGCACTTAAACCTCCAAATTACAGTACATGCAACTCTCACACCATATAACAACCTCCTGTCCAAATTCATATCATAGTTACATGTAGGTCAACAAACAACATACCCCTACAACACATGTACAAAGCTGTAATCAAAATGTTCATACACTACTCCACATTTATGTGTCTCGTGTACTGTTGATAAATGATGAAAATTGTAATTTTTTTTCATTTTAATTTTATTTTATTTTTTTTTTTTTTATTTATTTATTTTACATTTGTTGACTGGGCTAGTCCAGCTGGATATATGTCCATTTTCAGTGGAGGCCCGGGGAGAAAAGCTCCAACGTAATTTACATATAATTCACAGAAACAGTCAATACAAGGTAAAAATTATTAATACATTGAGACAGAACATAAAAATACTTGCAGAGAGGCATAGTCAAAGCAGGAAATTATTTAAACAGAGTTTAATAGACATTTGCTATACAGATTCTAAAATATAAGTATATAATATGGAAAAAGGAGAAAAAGAAAGTAATAATAAACATTTTTTTTTTTTACATATGTCTATAGTATGTTATGTGAGGAGGAATTAAGAAGGGAAGGAAAAAAGAAAGGTTAATCTGGGTTGTTACAGGAACAAAGCCAGTGCTTATTAAGATGTATTTTCAGTTGTTTTTTAAAGAGTGGAAGACTAGACAAAGATGAGATATCAGATGGTAGTTTGTTCCACATTTTTCCAACAGAGTTAGAAAAAAGGCTATCACCTGCAGAGTTATTGGGTTTGGTAATATTAACCAGTAGTTTGTTTGAAGAGCGTAGCTGTTTCAAGTTATTATAAGGTGTAATGAGGTTAGAGAGAATTGGTGTTTTGGTAGGCTGATAAAGAATTTTATGAGCAGTTAAGAGCTGTTGATAAGTCAGCCTGTTAGGAAGTTCAAGCCAGCCTAGTTGTTTTAGGTTATGACAGTGATGGGTTCTGAAGAGGGATCCTGTAGCAAATCGAGCAATATTATGGTAGGATGTAGCAAGTTTCTTGAGGTTATTTTTAGAGAGGTTGGTATAAATAGTGGAGGCATATAGAAGGGTAGAGATAAGGTGAGAACTAGCTAAGGTGGTCCGAGCTTCAGGAGTAAGGAATGGTTTGATTCTATAAAGGGAACCAATCTTTTTGTTTATTACTTTTATTGTGTTGTTTATATGAGAATCAAAATTGAGATTGTTGTCTATAGTTATTCCTAGTAGTTTTGTAGTAGCATCAGGAGAAATCAGAGTGTTATCAGAGGAAGTAATAGAGAAGTTAAGAGAGCTTGATTTATGGGTAGGTGAGAAATATAGCAACTTTGTTTTCTTGGGGTTGAGGAGAAGGCAACGGTCAGAGAACCAGTGTTCAACAGTGGAAAAAGATTTTTGGGTAAGTGACAGGAGTTCAGTCTGAGAGGAAGCAGTGCAGATTATAGTGGAATCGTCTGCATATTGTATGCAAGTAGTGTTTGGAATAGCTGACTGGAGGTCATTAATAAATATAGAAAATAGGAGTGGGCCAAGTATAGACCCTTGAGGTACTCCTAAAGAGATAGGAAGGAGATTAGATAGTGAGTTTTTCCAAAGTACTGCCTGCTGACAGTTTTCTAGGTAAGATGTAAACCAGGATAAGGAAGAAGGATGAATTGAGAGAGATTTTAGTATATGCAGAAGGAGTTTGTGATTAACCATGTCGAAAGCTTTTGAAAGATCTATGAAGATGGAAGATGATAGATTAGTGTTGTTACGGTTATGGTTGATAGTGTTAGTAAAGGAGAATAATGCAGTAGTGGTACTGTGAGAAGGTCTAAATCCATGTTGACTGTTAGCAAGTAGGTTGTTATGGAGAAGGTGGTTAAGGAGTTGTTTATGGATGCACTTTTCCATGATTTTGGCTATAGGTGATAGCAATGCTATGGGACGAAAATTACAGAAGTCATTAGAATTGCCCCCTTTGTGTAGTGGGATGATGTGAGATATTTTCCAAATGGAAGGGAAAATTCCTTCCTTTATAGATCTATTTATCAGGATTGAGATGGGGTAGGCAATGGCTTTAGCTCCTATCTGCAGAAATTCTGCAGGAAGTTTGTCTGCAGAGGGTGTGGTGGGTCTAAGTTTCTGGAGTAGGGATAAGATAAATGAGGTAGGTACAGGTTGAAGGTAAAGAAAAGTGTGTGGAGTAGGAGAGGGTAATTTAGAGATGTCAGGAGGTAGGTGATTTGCTAGAGTTTGGATAGTGTTGGTGAAGAAAGAGGTGAAGTCGTTAGCTATTTGTTTAGGATTGTTTGAATTAGAGTCCTGGGGATTTGGTGTGAGTGACTGACCTGGGGATAGAAGATTATTAATACTGGCCCAGAATTTTTTGGGTTCTTTTTTGGTGGTTTATTGTAGTTGAAAGTAATAGTTCTTTTTGTCTGCCAGGATGGCTTTTTTTGTACTATTTCTAAGCTCTCTGAAGTTATGGTGGTCAGTTAGGTTCTTAGTGGAATGCCATTTATCCCAGGATTTATTTCTGAGAATAATTTTTTGCTTAGTATTGTTGGTTAACCAGGGTGCTGTTTTAGCTTTGGTTCTAATAGTGCGATTTGGGGCATGGTTATCTAGTATGGATAGGAATGTAGAATTAAAGTATTCGACAGCATCATTCAGTGGAAGATGTTTTAGTTAGGACCAATTACATTGTCTTAGTTCGGCAAGAAACTGATCAGAATTGAATTGTTTTTTTGATCTTAGTGTTTTGTTGGTGGTGGGTAAGGCTAGGTTTGATTTGTGCCTAATGATGTAAGTTAGTGAGTGGTCACTTAGGTCATCTGGAAGGGTGCCTAATTGATAGGTTTGTTGGGGAGTATTAGTAAGAATCCAGTCTAGGATGGTTTCCTTATTGTTGGTTTTATTAGTTCTCGTAGGACTACTAATGAGTTGTTTAAATCCATAGAGGTTTATATGGGAGGTGGGGTTAGTACTGTTACAGGAGAACCAATTGATGTTAAAATCTCCTAAGACTATTGTTTCTTGAGGGAGGTTGGTAGAGAGTGAATTTAGGATATGTTCAAGAGTGTTGATATTGTTTCCAGGAGAGATATATGCACATATGATATTTATGGCCTTAGTATTATTGATTTGGAGTTTGGAGCTAATTATTTCAGCATTATTGTCAAGGTTAAGAGTCAGATTTAAAGTACTAATTTGGAATTGTGTTTTGTAGAAAATAGCTACGCCTCCCCCATTTTTGGTAGTGCGATCATGTCTAATGATATTATATCCGGGTGGGCTAATTTCATTGTCTTTGATTGATGGCTTTAGCCATGTTTCAGTTAAGCATAACATATCAAATTGATGGGTTTCAAGGAGGGCATGGATTTGACTAATTTTGTTACAAATACTTCATATATTGAGATGGGCAATGGAGAGAGAATTGTTGGGTATGGAAAGAGAGAGAGATGTAGTTTTATCTAGTACTTTGGGTGTTTTTGTTCTATTATGTTGTGGGCCTGGATTAGGATGGATGTCTCCACCTAACAAAAGGTGGAGGAAATTAAGGTATTTTGATTGATGGTGTAAGTAGAAGATGTACGATATTTTCCTGGGTTTAGGTTTACTTAACTTGAAGTGAGTTATTCTATGGTATTTGGCATGTAGATAGTTGGGTTGTGTGGTAAGGTTGGAGAGAGAAGGAGAGAGAGGTGATATATAAGTACTGGTGAACTTAGAGGGGAATGAATAAGAAGGGTTCAATGGGTATTCATAAGAGGTTAGGATGTAAGTAATTATAAGAGAAGATATAAGTGATAAGCTGAAGAGCCGTTTGAGGTGTGGTGGAGTGATTGGTATACCCATTATTGTGTGAATAGAGAATGGGAAAGAGTAAGATATAGTTTGAGGTATGTTGCAGGTAGTAGTAGAAGAGAGTAGATAAGGGAGGAGGTGTAGATAATTAGTGGGTGTGGTGTACAAAGTAGAGGTTTGAGTTGGTTAGTGATGTAAGGCGTCCGATTGGTAGGGAAAGTATAGGATGTGTCTACTAGCAGTATAAAGGTAGAACCCCTGGGGGCGGGTGGGAATTGGGGGCAGGGAGGGGAGCGGAGTGAGCCCGCAGGGTGAACGGAGCGGGTAGAGCTAAGAGAGAGAGCTGTCAAGGAAGACAATGTGTAAAGCAGGAAATGTAGGCAAGTATGTCAGAGGGTAAGTATGTGGAAGTGTGGAATGAGGCTAGGGCGAGAAAAGTAGGGAAGTAAAGAGTTAGAGTGTGGTAAAGGTACCCTGGGATTTGGGTGGAAGAGGCGATAGAAAAGTTCAGGGAAGTAAAAACGTAGAAGCAGGTTAGGGCAGTAAGGTAATGAAGTTGGTGGGCAGATAGAAATGCAGAAGGCTAAAGATAGAGCGCCACCTAGTTGCACTACAGTACTTGTTTGCTCAGTAGCAAATTAGCAAATTACGCAGCTTGATGAGCAAACTAATGTCCACTGCTGTTCTTATTGAGCAAATTTGAGGCTTTAGCAAGGTCGTTATGCTAATGACCCTATTGTCCCTGAGTAGCACAGTTTTCCACAAGGAGCACATAGACCTGTGCAATGACATTCGTTTGACAATGTACACTCCAATGAATATCTGTGGTGCATGACGCATATGTGTGTAGCATGTCAGTAGCCTATGTAAGTGGGAGCACGGGTAAAACTATTGTATCATTATGACTTATAAAATACACAAGTTGGGACATATGTTGGTACTGTGCTGCTGTTACACTCCATGCATGCTATAATTCACATGCTAACATCATCCTGCCAAGCCACCTGTAGTCAAGCAATACTATGGTGGCGGCAGGATGTCACACAAATCGAGTGTCCACTGTTGTGCATATTATATTGGTAGCAGCAATGTGTGTGCATATGACGCAGCTACTATATTCCTCTGGACTGTAACCTGATAAGTGGCTTTAGTTCTGAAGGCACTAAATGTATCAAAGCTCCCAGGAAAAACAAAATATTCTGTACCTTATGTGCTGAGATCACCAGAATTTCTTGCTGGGAGATTCATATGAGGGTCCTCAGTATTAAGCATATGCCTGGCACAGCCTTGATTGGGTAGTGACTGCTGTTACTAGCATCAGCCACTCTGGTGAGCAATGCAGCAGCAAATCACCTGAAGATGCATTACCATCGACCTATAAAGATGAGAAAAAGAGGTCAGAGATAGAGTGTTCCTGAGATGTACAGCAAGTATGCAAAACAGGTCATTATAATCCATTTTACACATTTCTTTCTTTCTTTATTTGCATTTGCTTATCAGAAAAGTCTAGCTGGCCTAAAGGTGCCTTTTTAACAGAGTCCCAGGGAGCAATGGTCCAGCAAGCTATTAAGAATGCAATATATAAAATGTAATATACATTAAGTATTCAGACAAGCAAGCAAGAATACAGGAAATAAAATGTTTAGTAGCATTAAGTATGCAGAAAAGAAAAGAAAACATAAGGGATGGTAAGTGAAAATGCAGAAAGACATGGTAAGAGAGTGCATCAGCTTTTAGGCTAAAGACATCTTCATAGCATACCAGTTTAAACAATGCTTGTGCAATGCTACGATGAAAATATTACTGTGTTATTTATATGTATTTACACATTATATACAAACATACAATGCAGAGAGTAATGCTCCTGTCAGTGAGTAGAGTAGTATGATTTATAAAATAAGGCTGTAAAGATAAGTTGACAAATGAAATAATTAATTTAATTAGGAGTAAAGGTACAAAGACAGACCCATGAACAATGTAGGTGTGTTTTTATTCTAGATTTGAAGAGATATCAATTACTGATATTGTTTCAGATCTTAGAAAATGAGTTGGAATAAAGTGCATCACCATGGGAACTATAAGAGCTCCGTTTGTAACAGAGGTATTTATTGTTGGATCAAAGCTGTCTGTCTAGTGAATATCACCGAAGGTAGTAAAGGACATTTATTTTCTGCATGTGCAGCCTTTAGCTGGATGTATTTGAATTAGTTTGATTGGTTAAAAGGGCCCTTACAGTGCATTCCGTTCATTATGCTTGTCTTTTTGTTACTGTTTTTCAGCTCCCAAGGAGATACAGAATAGTTTCCTCTTTCAGAGGTGGATTGTGCCGCTCTCTAGATACAATGCTAATACAATTACTGTCACACTATAGGCATATTCTCTGTATCATAGCATCAATATATTACTCAATGTTATAATTGTGTAGAGGTAACTGTAATACCCATATATGATGCCATTATATACTGCTTGACACATATTCTGTATATAAGCACTCGTGGCACTTGACATGCACACATAAGATGTTTGGGGTATCCATGCATTTGCTAACATATGCCATGTATGGCATGCCTTACATCATGTCCACTATCACACAGTGCCAAACATCCAGGACTGCTGGTTTACCACCATGCTGAGTGCCTTGTCTCAGATCATGATGTTCTACAGCAAACAAGGTATATTGGCTGTGCATCAACCCACCAAATCCCCATGTATATGCCACTTTGGACTAGCATAGTATTTGTACATCATGACAGCTCTGTCCCAGAATAAATATTAGCTTACATTAGATCAGTTTCCCACCATATTCTGACAGCTGCTGGTGTTAATACCACTGCTATGTCTGCCTTTGGTATGACATACTGGAACTGTAATCCCAATGTCTGTCATAATTTGTAACAGTGCCCCACATCCACATAGCATTTCTTTGTTCCACTCACAAGACATGTCCACAATGGCACACCCACACACATCTTCCAAGGCCTATGACAGTCAACAGCCCAGTATTGATGGTAGTGTCACATGTACCTCCCCAAGGCAATTGTTAATATGTTGCTGCTCCCTTGTAATCACATCTTCTAGTAGGAACAAATGACATTCTCTTCCTAACCATCAAGACCTCCTGGCATCATTGCATACTTAGCAGTTGTTTAGTCAACCTGCAGGTATACCTGTAAAGCTGACAGACACAGGACAGATGTAATAGCATTAGTTTTGTTTTCTTTTTGTCAAGTCCTTTGTCGCTGTTTTATATTTTATGTTTGTTGTTTTATTTCTCTCCATTTCTGTTACTATTTTGTGTAGTGTCGGCCACAGCTGTGCCTGTGGTGTGACTGTGGTCTCCAGTTTGTCATCTTGCCCTGCCTTCCTCTGATGCTCACCATCTGCCTTCAGGACTACCTTTCTGCTGAGTTGTGTAGGTTATGTGGTGATGGTGTTTGATCTAAAGGTTTCCTTGGGGTCCTCCATCTGTAGATCACTGAGGGGAAGTGTTGTTTCCCCATCTGGTAAGTTACATTATGTTACCTGTCAGGAGTTGGAGGAAGTAATGGTGAAGTGGGCCTGCAGTTTGTTTTCTGCACCTGCAGCCTGGCCTCATGCAACCACTACCTATGCCTTGCTAGTGCTCCACCTGAGGCTGGATCCAATGAGGAGAACAGTCACGGAGGTGATTGACCTTTGTCTGAGTTCTGCCAAAGTAGAACAAAATGGAGCCAGGATGCCACCCTATTCCCTATGATGGTGTTCCCCTTCCTTGTGTGCCATCTCCCTTCCTGCTTGCTGTAGTCCAGTTTTTTCCCATCAATACTAGTACTTTCTCTATTTCAGTATGTGGACCTAGCCATTGCCACCCCTCTTTGCATCAAAAACTCTCACGTTGGTCTTCATCTGTGTTTTATATTTATTCATGTGCCCTTGTTTCTATCTTTTTCAATCTATTCCCTCTTACCTTCTATGACTTTCCCTTATACCCTTCTTACAAAAAAGGGCACCTTTTCCAAAAACTGCTCTTTGCCCCCACCTTCTCACACACATACACACTCCTTGTGTCATTTTGCATGTTCCTCTGCTTGTTCTTCCTCTTTTTTGACATTCTATTCCATATCCATTTTAATGAATAAACTTAGCAGAGACCTAACTGTGAGCCACTTATTATGCCTCACAGCACCTTTTGCAGTGTCACATCCCTTGTGCGGGCACACCTGCTCTCATGCATGCAACATACTGGCTAGGGCTTCTGTAAATGCAGCAGCAGTAAACTTCTCTAATCACCAGCAATATCATTTAAATATGCACATTTCTTAATTATCTAACAGTCAAGGTGCTAAATGTCTCCTTCGTAATTGATTACTACATTCAGACACCATTCTGCAACTTTGCATCACTGTGTTTGTCCTTATAGGGTCACACTGGTCATGTTTCTGAAGCCTAGAGTAGTACTTTAACAGGATTTAGTACACCGTATTATTTTCATGGACCCTTATAACAGCCTGCATACAGAAATACGGTGACATTACATAAACATTTTCACATTATTTTTAACATTCAAACCGGCTTTAGTGAAATACTTTCTGTAAAAAAAAATATTGCTCTACGATTCATGCAACTTTCTTGGGTAATTACTAGGAAAATGGTCCAATAAACACATGAAAAAGCCGTGCCCAGTTCCGTCACTGCCCTGCTGGGTTATCTGACTTGCTCAGATTCATGTAGTAGGCCGAGGGAATCAAACTTTGGGATACGCAAAACAGCTCATTAACAGCTCAAAGTAATCTTAACCCTTTGGACTAACTGACACATAATCCTAATTTTCTGCAGACTGCATACATCGAGGTCCTGACTTACACAAGTGAGAACTTAAACCAGAGGACTTGAACTTTGACCCATTAAGTCCTGCACAATACCTTCTGCATTTTCAGACTATCAATATTTATTTATTCATTGCTCATTAAGTGTATTGCATATTTTCACTAGATTAGCCCTGTGAGACAAATTGTTTGTTCGCACATATAAATGGGGAGAAATGATATGTAGTGTTTCTTTTAACCCCCTTTATCTGACTGACAAGGGCAACTTGCATCGAAATATTTATTGTAACTGCAAGCATAGTGAAAGTGTCTTACAGGAGCCAGGCATACTGTGGAGCTGCAAATTATTCACTTTACACCTTATCACATATAAATCAGTATTGATATCCCCAACAGCAAAATTTGCCTTAAAAATCACTGCTTACAGAAACTCATAGTAATTCCTCTGTCTGGGCAGACTGCATACTGCCGACATTGTGCCACAGGGGAAGAGTTGAGTCCGGTGCAGAAATTCTTACAGAAAACGTGAATTCAGAAATAAATACACTTGAAAGGTTCTCTGATGAGTTTCTTGCCTTAATTCTAAACAGAACTCTTTTCACTGTGACAGTCTAAAATGTGAGTCTAAGAAACACTGTGTAGTTTTGTAGTTTTGCACAAAGCCATTACGGCCGATGGCACTTTCTAATCTTTGACTTAGGACCATTAAAAGGGTTAAAAGATCACTAATTGCAAATTGTTGACAACAGGATGTTAAATCCTTTATATAAAAAAAAAAATGAAAGTTCAACTGCTGTATATAAATTGCCTTACCCTTTGTA
>NC_056740.1:499739829-499744829 GCF_019279795.1 Protopterus annectens | reverse complement strand
ACAAGGACATTTTCATATGATGAAAGTCAATATGTAGAGAGCAATTATACCTAGATAGTCTGTACAATACCCCTTTTACACACAATTCATTCATTCATTCATTCATTCATTCATTCATTCATTCATTCATTCATTCTTTCATTCATTCACAGCAGCTTTATCCAATTCTGGATCATAGTGGAGACAGAGCCTAGCCCAGCATTCGCTGAGTACAAGTTAGACAATCTAATCCTGGTCTGGGCACCAGAGTATTACAAGATGTAGAAATCTTTAAATAAAATGCATGTTTCAGCATAATTTTCAACAGCCTTACATAAAAATTAAACCAAAGTGTATAAAGCAAATAACAACAAACAAAGTAATCTGTAGTCAGCCTTTTGTAATCAGGTGTTAAATATTCCTGATCCAGTATGAATTACTGCAGGAACTGACCAGTAAATCACAATTATATTACAGTGTAATACTTATTAAGACATAATTAATTATACAATTGACTGTGGAAATGCTGAACAACGGGAGGCAATTAGTTACTGGTACATATTTGTATAATAAAACAGTCATATTTCAGAAACTGTGACAAAAATTTAAATGAAAACATTCACCTAACCCACAATAAATCTAATTAAAATTGTGCTGCTCTGATTAGATGCTTGCTCTTTTTTTTTTTTTTTTTTTTTTGCTAGGTACCACATACTTCAGATGGTCAGTTTCAAAACCTTCCACTATAGCTATTCCAAGGGCCATCACATTTTGCAAAGTACCTCAGATGTGTCTTTTCATCTGCTGGGTTTCATATCTCTGGACAGGAAGACCTCATGGCTATTGAACTATGAACATCACCCCTACTTGGGTAGAGGACCAAAGAAACTATGGCCCTCATAAGGCTGCCAGCTGGAATGTTTTCTTTAAGCCTTTGCCTTTGCTTCCACTGATATGTGTACCATGGTATGCCTATGTGGTGCTCCTAAAAAATATCCTCACCTCTGTAGTGGAGTACCCTTCATTTCCACTCACCTAATGCAACACAGGCTCTTCTTACACAGCTCTGGTATCACCACCATTACTTTTGAATTGGCCATATGCCTTCAGCATGTCATTTCACATCACCCTGGAAGAGGTGAGCAAGTGATGCCTCATCACCCCACCACCCAACCCCACGCACATCAGCTCCAGCAGGTGTTTGAACTGCTGCTCAAGATTAGGTTGTCAGGGTTCTTGTTTGGGATTTATCCCTCTGTGTCAAGTAAGCAGTGTCTTTTTCTGTTTGGAAAGTTGCTTAAAGTACTACAAGGCAGTGTTACACACAGCTGAAAAGAGCATGGGAAACTAAAAATGACCAAAAAATGTAGAATAGTAGTGATTTTAACAACCACAACCATGGAGTATTAGCTAAATGGCAGGGCATTCTGTCATCCCCTCTCCCACCCCCACTGTTTGTTGTTCTAATAATGAGATCTGGAATGTGTTAAATTCTCTTTGTTTCTATCTTATTTGGCATTCTGATATTCCACTTTCTGAGTCTGAACCGCCCCCCCCCAGGCTTTCCCCACATGATCAAGGTGAAACATCTCAAGCGTAGCCCACAGAAAAGAAGCTCAACACCATAATACTGAACTCTGTTTCTCATAAAAAATCATTGCATGTGTGGTTTCTAATTATGTGCCAGCACTGATTTACTATTTAGGGAGATTTCTCCCTTCTTCGTGTTAGTACGGCAGTAGAGTTGGTATATATGAGTTTGGGGGGGGGGTTTTCCCCCCCACACACACAGACACACACATATATACACACATACACACACACACACACACACACACACACACACACACACACACACACACACACACACACATGGAATGAAAAACAAAAAATAGGGAGTTTTCACCCTTTTGTATTTCAGGTATTTTTTTCATTCTATTGGGATGTCGACTTGCAGGAAGTCAGCTTTTCACAATAGAAGAGGCTGGCATAATACCACAAAATTGTGAATGTCAGGCATTTTTATGTTTACCACTTTCATTCTACCTTATTCCATTCTGTGACATAATATAAATTCTTGCTGCAGCTGTGGTTAATTTGCAGTTAACCCTGTATCCTTCTAATACATTTAGGAACATTCGTTATAAGCACCCCATCTGACGATATTCAAATGACCGTGAGAAGTAGCAACATATATTTGCCAAAGTGATGGTACTTCACTTTAAAGAACAAAATAGTCATTTTCATTACTATCTGTGAGCACAGTGGACGGGTCACTTCTATGTGCCTGTTTTAAACCTAGTAGTCATATGGAGGTAATGAACCTGATGACCAGAACTTGAAACTCATCATTGGCAAAACACCTTAAATCTCTGCACTAAACTGTCAGTTACTGTCATGTAATAATCACACATACTGTATATATATATATATATATATATATATATATATATATATATATATATAAGTTAGTGGATGTCAACACTGAAAGCATGATGTGTAAGCAGTGGGGGAGGTTTGGGGTTGAAAACTAGACTAACTAGGAAATAGTTATTTTAAGTTTTGGAACACTGTCATGATTCGAGGGACTCTGTATCCCATATCACTCTTGTGACAAATCATACATTTTCCCACATTACACTATACTCTGAGTTAGTAGAATCCTATTTCTGTAACAAACTGAAGCATTTAATGGAAAATCAAGGTTTACAAAATCACATGTTTATAGCCATTGTACACTATTTAACCCAAGTGAGATTATTTAATTTTGTATGTCGTCTTTCAGGCAGAATTTCAAATGTTAATGAAATCACTTCTAGAATAAACAGTGAGAATACCATCTTTGTGTATTCCTGTCAGTAGTTACCCACAGTCAGGAATCACTTCTATAAAGCTCTTATTGCCTGCATTTTTTGTGTGTGCTTGTTCATTTGTTTAGAATTTTTTTTTTTAGAAATTTCTTTTAAATAAATCCGGAGTCTATGTTATCAAACAAGAAAGAAAGAAATTTTAACCAACGTGCTGTCTGATGAATTCTGAATCATACTAAATCAATAATGACTGCTAGAAGTGTGCAATGTTTTAACAGCCTACTTTTTCAAAAGTGAACTAAGGATTGGAAAAATAGGCAAAATTTTCTTGAGTCAGTAAATGAAAAGCATTGTTCATAGGTTCATAGGTTCATAGGTTGGTACTAGGCTATCGGCCCTAGGGCCTATATAAGCCTAGCCATAACAATTCCCTGGCTATTTCTTCCCACACTATTTACTTCCTGGACCCCTGTCTAGCAGGGCGACTGATGTGATCCCCGGGATGAATTTCCTATCTCCCATCCAATCATCAAGGTTCCTTTTGAAGAGGGCCAAAGAGGCACTCTGCTTGACATGTATGGGCAGTCTATTCCAGAGTCTGGGGAGTCTCTGGGTCAGGAACCTATCTCTCCAGCATGTTTTGTTTATTGTGATGACAAGGTTTAGATCTCTGGAGCGTGTGGCTCTGAGGGATTGTTAGCAATAAAATATATATATATATATATATATATATATATATATATATATATATATATATATATACATTTAGTATGTGTGTGTGTGTGTGTGTGTGTGTGTGTGTGTGTGTGTGTGTGTGTGTGTGTGTGTGTGTGTGTATATATATATATATATATATATATATATATATATATATATATATATATATATATATATAATGTACACAATCATAAATATAAATATATATATATACTAAGACAGAGAGAGATTTATATAAAATGAACTCAAAATAATTTAATTTTCAGTTTCAGCTGAATGAAGTTATGTAGTGTTACCTCCTTAATCTGAATAAACTTGTGAGTACTTTTGAATGGAATTCAACTCAAGCAAGGCAGCAAAAGAATAGCTCAAAACAAAACAGCTTTTCTGCATAACGTGGAAGCAGTTCTTGCAGCTTTGTAAGTCTTAGACAGTCAGGCTGCACTGCAGAGCTCTTACTCTCACTTCCTGTCTCTTTTTTACTGGTGCCATTTGCTTGAGAGGAAAGGTGTCTGTAAGCTCTGAAAATTGGATCACAGGGACTGCATTTGTTGGCCCTGGCCATGCTGACGGCAAGTTGGATCAATCAATACTCTCTGTGACACTTTCAGAATTCATTGGAAATGATGCCCTTTTCAAATGACACCCATATTTTTTCAAGGCCAACTCCTCAGAAAAAGTGCATAGTCTGTTTTTTCCAGATATGTTTGGATATTGGTAAACTAAACAGCTTTTGTGAGGATTTTGGAGTTTTCTATTTTTTTCAGCTACACAAAGATTTAATCTTTTGATACCTTTGCTATATGCCACTTGGGAGCTAAAGTAGCAGAAAAGCTTGTCTCCTTTCTCCAGCCAGAATCAGTTTAAGCATTCACTCAAATTACAAAAAAAAATAAATAAAACACTGATATAAGTCCTGTATTGCAATAATATTTTCCAAATCACAAAGAGACACTGATTTGAGGCTTCAAGTTACACTGCTTCAGAAAAGAAATACTATGTTACTCTTTTTTTCTGATTAGTCAAACTAAAAAGCCTTTTCATTTGTAATATATATCAAATGACAACTATAGAAGATTGCATACTCAGAATGTGCGCAAAATGTCTTAATCTGAAAATAAAATATGTTTAAAGCCACAGTTCCAAAACAAAATATGAAATTAATTTACAGTGAAGATGTCACTAAAAATAATAAATTTAGATAAACAGATTTTTGGTTTGATATATGCATATAGAATTCATGCACACACACACACACACACACACACACACACACACACACACACACATACACAGATGCACACACACGCACACACACACACATTAATGTTTAATGACTATAAACAAATTAAATAATATACATGCTGCTCTGTTTTTTTTGAGTGAATGAAAGAACATATCCTGCTGGTGTGATTACCTGTACCTCATATGTACCCAGTGTCTGTGGATCCTGGAGCTTGAGTACCCCACATGCTATGACACCTTTATTTTTGT
>NC_056740.1:499644829-499734829 GCF_019279795.1 Protopterus annectens | reverse complement strand
AGCTGTCTACTTAACAGATTAGGCCATGGTTATAATTTGGCTCCTAGAAAACAACAAAGTATAAAGACTCCACATCTCCTCTTTGTCAATAATTTAAAACTGTATAGCTCATCAGATGAGGAACTGAAAGCACAACTGCAAGTAGTCAAAACTTTTTCAGATGATATAAGAATGTCATTTGGTCTTGATAAGTGTGCACAAGCAACCCTTAAAGCAGGGAAAACTGCAGCACCAAGAAAACATCAGTTAGGGACAAGAATGTGAGATAAAACAACTTGAGGAAGTGGGAGTGTATGAATATTTGGGAATTGATGAAGGATCAACAATATTGTTTGTATTTGATTTTAATTTTTTTTTTTTTTTTTTTTTTTTTTTTTTTTTTTTTTTTTATTGTATATTTATTGTATTATTTTATTTTATTATGAATTTAAGCGGAGCTTTCTCCTCGCCTCTCCTGAAAAAATGACATGACATCCAGCTGGACTAGCCCGGTTAACAAATGTAAAATAAAAATAAATAAATAAATAAACAAATGAGGATAAAACTTAGTAAGGAATATTTTAGAAAACTTAAATTAATCCTGAAAACAGCATTGACATCTAGGAACAAAATTCAAGCTATAAACCAATTTGTTCTTTCTGTCCTAACTTAAAGTTTTGGGGTGAATGACTGGCCCCAAAACATGATGGATAGATTAGATAGGAAAGCAAGAAGGATGCTTCATACTCACAAATGATTTATAAAATCAGTGCATACCAAGATTATATATTCCCCATTCCGTAGGAGGTATGGGCCTCCTTGAAATTGATTGCATGCAGTGATCTGCAATCGTGGGATTGCATACATATCTGCTGACCTCACAGAACCCAAACATAGTGAAAGTTTTGAAACATGAGGAGAATAAATCTAAGACGATGTCCCAGCTTCATCTAGCAGAAGCATATAGACATCAAGCAGGAATAAAAATCAAACCAAAAGAAGAGAAAAATCAGGCAGCAACTCAATGTGTCAAAAAAAAAAAAAAAGAAAAAATATAAGGTAAAGGATGAGATGAGAAGGCAAGAAATGTAGAAAATGCATAAATATAGTTGCTAGTATAGAAAACTTTTAGAAGAACCTCATGTTGATCAGGATCAAATGCAGAAATGGTTAAGTAGAGGCAAATTCAAGACAAAAGATGAAAGATTAATATTGGCAGCCCAAGACAGTGGACTACGCACATGTTGATTTACAAAGTCCATTGAACATGTGAGAGAAACATACAAATGTTGGTTTTGTAAAACAGAACTGGAAACAGGTGCACACCTCGTTGCTGGTTGTGACATACTAATGGAAGAAGGACTGTATATTGAAAGGCATAATAATGTGGCAAGACTGTTGCTCTGGGGATTGTGTAAACATTATGGTCCTTGGGTAGCTGAAAAACACTGAAAACTGAGACACACAGCATCATAGAAAATGATGAAGTCTATATCACATGGGATCACCCATTACCAACAGTTCAAAAGATAGATGTGAGAAACCGGATATAGTGGTCCAAGAAAAGAAGACAAAAGTAGCATTGATCATTGAAATCACTACACCCGGTGACTACAGTGTCTTGCATACAGAGAAACACAAAGTCATAAAATATCAGGATTTGCAGGCAGAAATGACAGCAGTGTGGAAGAAAGATACCCAGACAGTTCCAATTGTAGTAGAAGCAACAGTTCATAAGAATCTTCAGTTGTATTTAGATATGTTACCAATACATGCAACCCCATACTTATTGCAGAAGGAATCATTACTGGGCATGTTATGGGTGCTGCAAACAGCACTTCTGGCTGACATCAAAGATTGAAACAATATTAATTTCATGAACTTTAATCATACTTTGACTTAGGAATGGGGTCTATTTCCATCATGGTAATAGAAACTCAAAACACTTGGAGAAATTAAAAAGAGATTGAAACCACACTGTCTCACAATTCTGTTTGTTATAAATGTGCCGTAACAGCATTATGGCCATTTGTAGAAAAGTACTTCACGAAGTTGCTAAGGAAAAGCAAGTCAAGTTCTTAACTGTTCATTCTACCTCTTCCCCCTCAAACTTGACCTCTTTCCAGCACCCATACCACTAATTTTCCTCAGGCCACCATTTTTGTAGGTGGAAACTCTCATCATATGCTTTAGGTTGGTAGCAGTTTTTATTTATCCCAATCAGCATATTACTCTGCTGAAATGTGCCAAAGAAACCAAAAAGCTACTAAGATACATACATTATTTTATCCACTATTATATACTATTTCTAAGGACAGCTGAACCAATTGCCATATCAGTCAAATTTATTTAAAACATACATCTCACTTACAACAGGAATTATATCATCTTCCCCATCATTATTCTAACTCTCTAAAGACCCTTCGCCCGATGACCTCAAAGGTCACAGACCTCTCTCCAGTTGCCATCCTGTTACAAAAATCTTTAAGAAATGTTTGCATAAGCAAATATTCAAACACATGAATAGCTGTAGGTTACTCTCTGACCATCAGCATGGTTTCTGCAATATCTTCAGCACTACAACAGCTCTAATTAGTGGTATTAACACCATCTACTGTAATATGAATGAAGGATTTTTTACTGCTGGAATATCTGAATATGTGACACAAGCATTTGAGACTTAGTCATAATATATTGATAAATAAGAGAATTTAACTTTCGAAGCAACACTAATAACTGGTTTCAGAACTGCATTTCTAAGAGGATATTTTAGGAACATGTCAGCAATCATTACTCTGTTAATGAAACCTTTATTACTGAAGTGCCCCAAGGCTCAGTACTCATCCCTCTTTTTTACTCCCTTTTCATTAATGATCTCACCAATTACCTACTATTACTTAATGTTATATTATATGCAGGCAACATCTTATTCCTTGAAACAAGGAAAACACACATTGATTTACAATTACAACTAAAGAAAAGCTTCTCTAAACCATACCATTGGTCAACTACTAAAAAACAGCTTATCAAGCCTAAAATAAAGAAAAAAGAACTATTATATTATTCATTTCAGCCCAGAAACTATCAAACATACCTACTATGTTAATCATGGACACACAGGGTAATATTATTCAAAATGTCTCACAAATATACAGATTCACAGGTCTTATCCCTTCATCTAACTTATCATTTGCAACTCAGATTGATAATTTTGCATGCAAAGTGCTGTCTATATTATAACATCGACTATTGAAAACAGCGAACACCCTTAACTCGACACAGTTTACTTGAAACCCTAAATCTCGAATGGCCAGAACAGAGATTTTTTTTCCCATGGAAAAAAATCGCTGGGCTATTGTCAGAAATTTGCTGTTTCCTCCACTGTAGTGCGATCTTAGAGTTGATATATTTAAGTAGGGGATGTGTGGGGGAGCAAAGCCCCACACATTGGGGGGTGTGAAGCCCTCAGTTGATTTTGTTTGTTGGTTTGTTTTTTTTTTTTGGGCCCAGCGATTTTTTTCCATGGGAAAAAAAATCACTGTTCTGGCCATTCAAGATTTAGTGTTTCAAGTAAACTGTGTTGAGGTAAGGGTGTTTGCTGTTTTTAACAGTTGATGTTATAATATAGACCCTTCAAAGTGTTGTCTCAACTCAAGTTATGATACAAGACTACAAACATACTGCTCCAAAAGCCAGATAAGTTATTGCTAAAAATTAGTTTCTCCTTAAACTACACTATTGCTTCCCATTACTGGCCCTTTCTTTATCATACAATACATAACGACTTCAGATTGCTGAAAATAAAATTTTCAGATTTGTACTGTTAGCAGACTGTAGAGCTCATAACTGAAACTTGATAAAGGTATTTGATGAGACTCTCACTGACTGATAGGGCTACATTTCTTTATAGTTCCTTGCCATTTAAAATTACAAAAATAAAACAAGGCTGCAGGTTTCATCTAAAAGCTAAACATCTGTCAAGAGAACAAGCGTACTCCTTGAGGCGGAGCCAGGAAGGTAATATTACCCTTTCCTGCCTTAGGTTAAAAACTGCAACTGGACAAAAAGCATTCTCCCATCTAGGACCTGCTACCTGGAACCAGCTCCCTCAAGAAATCAAATCTGTAACAACATTGAAAAACTTTTAATAACACTATGAGAACACCTTCATAAAGAAGCTATATGTGACTGCTTTAAGGACAATGTTTAATAATGACTGAGCTGTCAATTTCCTGATTGCATACTAATGACAGAACACTGTAGTACATTCCAATCAGCAACTGAAATGTAGCTGATTTTTTTGTACATATTGTTTATGGGATACTACTGGTAGTTTATATAACTGTCCTCCTTGCCAGTTATAATCTTGCTGTAACTGACCCCACATTGTTTCACCTGATGTACAGTTATTACTCACATTGTATTACCAAAGGATCATAGGATCATAGGAAGCTACTAGGCTAATGGCCCTATGACCCTTATAAGCCTAGCCAAGTTCTACCCTTATTTCTATGGTCAGCACCTAATGCCTGTGTCCAAGAGGGATGCAGGTGGAACCCGTGGGGTGAATTTATGGTTACCTATCCAATTATCCAGATTGCATTTGAAGAGGGCCAATGAGGTTCTCTTTTTGACATGAAGTGGAAGTCTGTTCCAAAGGTGTGGTAACCTCTGAGAGACAAATCTGTCCTTCCAGCAGGTTCTATTAATGTCACATATCAGGTTAAGGTTTTTAGAGCAAGTAACCCGTATACCATTTGACTTGTGGATATGTAGCATTTCCAATAAAGCAGGGTCAGAGGTTGCCTTATATGCACGTCCGAGATCTCCTCTGACTAGTCTGTATGAAACAGAATAAAGTGAGAGTGATTTAAGATGATCCACATAGGAGGACAGATGCTGAAGACCTGGAATATTCCTTGTGAGGAACCTTTGTGGTTTATCCATTTGCTGCAGGTGCTTGGAAAAGTACATACCAAAAGAAGCGTTGTACTCAATTACTGGCCTGATGAGGGAAGCGTACAGGGGAGGTTATAACTATTGTTTTTCTGGAGGCAATGCCCTTACTTCTGAGATGAGCAATATAGAATGCCCTTCTTACCACTGTGGAGACATGGTGATCAAAGGTAAAATTGCTGTCAACCTGTGTGCCCGGGTCTCTCACCACTGAGTGCATACTTAGGGTGTTGATATTGATGTGGTAGTTGACTGGAACATTGTTCTTGTCGAAAGGGATGATAATACATTTTTTTTTTGCATTGACTTTAAGGCCATTACTTTGGTACCAATCATTTGTTTGTATAAGACACTCTTGTAAGATGTTGACATCATTTTGACATTCTATGACCACTCCCAGTTTGCAGTCATAAGCAAACTTTGTCAGCCACACACCCTTCGTTTTTGCTTATACTTTGGAGAAATCGATCAAAACAGCATAGGTCCTAGGACCGAGCCCAACTGGTTACAGGTCTGCTGTTGGAGGTGGATTCCCCTGTTTTGGCTATATGTGTTCTATCAGTGAGCCAGTTTGTGACCCATGTAATGATATAAGGATTGATACCTAGCTGGGTGAGTTTGTCAATGATGCCTGAGTGGGAGATAGTGTCAAAAGCCTAGGTAGGCTGTATGTACAGATTTCCCCTTGTCTAGGGCCTTGGTGACTGTCTCGAAGAAGTCCACCAGGTTTAACAGGCATGACAAATCACTTTGACACATCCAAACTGAGTAGGGTCAAGTGTTTGGAGATTACCTATATCTTTGTTGATAAGGTCCATGATGATTCACTCCACGGCCTTGCAGATGAGGCTAGTCAGGCTAATAGGTCTGTAGTTCCTGAGTTCAGTGGAAGCACCACCTTTGTGCAAGGGAATAATGGTGGACATTTTCCATTCAGCTGGGATGAAGCTGGTGCTTAGACTATGATTGAAAAGAGTACCCAATGGTGTTGCTAATTCTTGTTGGAGCCCATGTAGGATGCAGCCTAGGATGTTATCAGGTCCTATAGATGCTGTGTTTTTGCCCTTATAGAGGGTGTTTATGACCTGCTCTTTAGAGATTCAAGGTAGGGAACAGGTGGTAGGGATGTCATGGGGTATGTGTGGCAGGAACAGGGAAGTGAAGTTTTCACAGAACCTGTCAGCCAACAGGTTAGCTATGTCCATAGGCTCAGTATACATGAAATCATTAACTACCAGTTCAGCACAAATCTGGTTCTTTCCTTTTAGGTTATGGATGTAACTAAAGAATGCCTTATGGTTGTCTTTAGTTGAGGAACTTAATTTGGATTCATAGTTTGCTTTACAGGACTTCATAAGAAGTCTTTTTTGCTTATTTAAGCTGAGGAGGGAATGTTTGCAGTTTAGGGCTCGCTCCCTCTCATTCTTAGACAGCAATTTCTTCCTCTTATTGTAAAGCTTGTTAATGGCAGTTGTCCACTAGACAGGTTTACTCTTCCTTGTGGAGCTTGTTTTGGTCCTTTCCTGTACAGCTGAGTTAATGCAGTTATACAGGTGTTTGCATAAAACAGTGGTGTAGAACTCAGCTTAGTTTCCAGTTCCATCTGGGAGGGGGTGCAGTGAAGCTATTTATAACATCCCATAAGAGGTTATAACCTGCTTTGGAGAGGTTTTTTAGTTTAGCTGCTGCTGGGGGGGGGGGGTCAGGTGTGATAACTTCTTCGAATGAGACCGATTTGTGGTCAGATCTCACCAGGGAAGACCTCACAGTGGAGCTGCTACAGTGGTTCCCATATTGGTAAGCACCAGATCCAGGATGTTGGCACCCCCTGCACGGAAGTCAACCAGCTGGTCCAGAGCATTGGAGTTAATGAAGTCAAGAAACCTTTGGACAAGTGAGTTTGAGCACAGATAATTTACCCAGTCAACGGATGGGTAATTAAAGTCACCCAAAACCTCTATTGGGTCTCCACTGGTCTCTGCGGCTGTGTTTTCTCAAAGTAATGTAGGTCATCCAAGGAGGGGTAAGCTGGAGGGTTCTAGAGTGGTGGTGTTGTTGCACCCCCTGGGACACCACTGCTTGGTCACACTATGTTGCTTTGCAGGAGCTGGAGGAGAAGATGACATCAGCAGTGGACTGGCAGCTTGTCTTCTGCACTGGCGATGTGAAGGAAGTCCTTGTGCAACTCATAAAGTCACACTGCAGCCCAGTACTGCACAGCATGTTAACACAGGCAGGACCCAGTAGAGGTGGGAGAAATGACCTCTGGTTGTGTGCTGTCCTGGGCATGGAACGGAGACATCAACCCTGCCCTATCCCCCATCATGGCATCCTTCCATGTTTTTCAATGTCTTCCAAGCTTAATTTAAAAGACTAAAGGATAGACTTTGCCCTAAAAATGAAAGTTTAAAAAACAAAGGGAAAAAAACTGGGGTGGGAGTTGGTATAGTAGTTAAGGTGTTTATCTCACAGTAACAAGGAACAGGGTTTCATTAAAACTTCTGAAGGGAAATTGGCTAGTCTTAAAATGGTCTGCAAGGACATCTAGCCTACTTACCTATGAACCTATGTATGTTTGATAATATAATAAAATGATTGTATCCATTACTAGCCTAATTAATATAATGAATCTTATTTCATGGCCGATGATAATGAGGAAATGTGAATAAAATGATTTAAAAAAATATTCCAAACAGGTGGAGAGTATAGAACTGCAATTAATTCATTAGAAAACAAAACAAACTTTCAAATTAACCATACCCTTTTTTCAGGCTGAGTAAAATAAGTAAACTGGGTACTAGAACAGGCATAACTAGACTACATAATAATAAAATGGTTCTATTTTATTTTCCCACCATTCAGTTGTTTGTGGTTCATCTCCTACCAGTCGAATACATAAGTGTGTACTGCAGTGCAAGACATTTAAGTGCGCAAACTGTGCTTGCGAATAATTCACCAAGTCTGTGTGACACAGTATATTTATAGTTTAAGGCTGGGAGGGCAACCCCCCCCCCACACTGGGGATCCACATGGGCTTACCTACCTACACATACACACACACACACACACACACACACACACACACACACACACACACACACACACACACACACACACACACACTGGTAAGTATAGCTTGACTTGATTGACAAGGCGACAGTTGTACTCAACCACTTGTTACTTGAGATAATAAAGCAAAATCTATTACATCACGTGAACCAATTAAGCACTGAAATTGAATAAAGATTGCTAACAAGCAGTTAGTTTACAAATGGATAATTCTTTTTGCAATGGCTTCAAGGAAAATTATGACATTTGATGCCATTTTAACACATTGTTCCTGTTCCACCCGTTATCAGCTTTCTCTGTTAATTGTTAAAATCTTCAGCCAGACATGATCTTTGTACCCAATTCAACACCTGGTGTCCATCATACATAGTATTTAATCCATTATATGTCTACAGAGCATTGTTTTCATTTTATTAAAATTATCACATAAATGTTTTCGTATTCTGCAATGAAAAATTTATTCCACTTTCTGAAACAGGATATTCATTCAGCACTGGCAGTCATAAACCATGTATTTCAACAAATGGAACAAAATGAAACAGAATATTTTGCTTTCAAGAAAGATTTCCTGTCGTAAGATGATTGTAACTGGCACATGCAACCTTTTTTATGCATTTGTTAGGGTAAGCCAGCTGGGCTTCTCTCTTTTCAGGGACAAACCACTGTCTTGTCTGGTGAAGTGATTGTTCAGAGTCACACTGAAGGCAAATGGCAGTAGAAGGAATTAAACCCTATACCCTTTTGTTATAGGAGGTGTATTAGTAGCACTTCAGAACCTTAATGCTCCGTGCTAACTGCCAGAATCTTCCAGTGCTCATCTATATGCACGTATTATGTACATGATTACCAGGATTTAAAAAAATAAAGCGAATAAACCAGTTTGAAAAACAGAGAAGTATTGAAATATGATTCTAACATCAAGAAAATGGTAAAAACATAAATATTTCAGACAGAAAAATTCATGTTGGAAGGTCTTTAAAATTGTGGATAGGCCCAACAGTGGGAATCACATGTAGACCAAACAGCAACCACAAATGTAACTTTCAAAATTATACAGCACCATTTTTAATTCATGAAATGAATGCTCTCAGTAATAAAAGTCAGTATGTATTACTGTTGTGTTCTTCACTCTTTTAACAAGAAAGCATTGATCACTGTAGCTTTTAAAATACTTGGCTGCTGAAAGAATTTCAGAAATGGCTCTTACTCATTTGTAGGTTGCCAGTTTCAATAATACAGACAGTATCTTAAAACTATACCATAGTTTCACACTCCAAACTACCTTTCCAAGTTAGAAAAGGCACTTTCATATGAAGTGAGATCTTAGGATGCTCTGCACCATTATGTTCATTCATTGTGGGTGTCTGCATCATTGGTCTGAAGAATTGCTGAGCGAAAATCATTTGTGAGAAAATAAATGTAACATATTTTTTTATGAGCTTTGTCTTACCTTCAGTTTCAGTGGACTTCACATAATGTCTTGTCAGTTGTCTTCTGGCTTTTCCCGGTTAGGGGTCGCCACAGCAGAACTCCAGTCCGCTAATGATTGGCAGTAGATTTTTACATGGCGGGTTGCCAGCTCTGACACACAACTTTCAATGAAGGTATGCCCATTCACACATGTCTCCACACAGAAGATGCTTTAGCTGAGAATCGAACCGGACAACGTCTTACTGTGAGGCAACAACGCTACCGCAGCACCACCACTGCAGTTATTGGACTTCACATAATGTATTCTCTTTAATTTTACAACTCAGAAATTACTGCACCCCACCCACCCTTCACTAGAGGGTCACATATGATTGAATAATGCTTTGACCAGTTGTACATCATCATATAAAACAACCATCTTGCAAGGTGACACCTTTCCTTTTCCACTTATTTTTCCTTTTATTCGGCTATAGTTTGAGTGTATACTTTCCGAAAATTTTCTCATACCTTTTCCGCAGAGAGAACCAAAATATTCTCTTTCCTATACATCTATATTTTTCCTTCCTTATTTTTGTACACAGATGTACACAAGGCAGAGCAGATGAGGAAGCTAGAGGTGATGGAAATGAAGTGCCTGAGAAGGGCAGTAGGAATGCACACTGTGGGACATATTAAGAAATTAGGACATAAGAGCAGAACCCAAAGTAACTCCAATTGCAGAAAAGATCAAATAGAACAGATTCAGACATGTGCAGAAAAGCAGAAGACGATCTGGTGAAGAAGATTTGGAACAGACAGGAAGAAGGTAAGAGGAAAGAGGTTAGTCCTAGGTTAACTGCCCGTGCAAGCCATTTTTAAGCCTAGCCAATTATCCCCTGTGAGATTCAAACCATGTGCCTTGCACATGTAAGGCAAACACCTTAACCACTACGCCACCCTCCCAACCCTCAACTAAATGAGGACATCCAGCAAAGAGATGAATGGATTGTGTGAAAGAAGATCTGCGGCAGTCAGGCATGAGTGTTGAAAAAGGCAGGAGTGTGGCACTGAATCAAGAGAGTCGGTGACAGTTAACACAATACCCTGACCCCATGTAGAAAAATGGGAAAAAAGGGGGCTGCTGCTGCTGGTGATGATGATGATTTATGTACACAGATGTGAAGTCACAAGTGAAGATCTAGAGACAAAGTAAGAGAATACTCTCTAAATGGTGACTTATGCATGTGTGATAAGAGATGTTACTGGAAGAACCACAATGAAAAGCCCCCACAACTGAACAACAGATAAGGATCTTGAACTCAAATGATGACTGGTGCTCTATGAGAACTAACAAACTCAGGGAGGGCCAAAATCTCCAAGACAAAAAGAATTGATGGCAGTGTAGCTAGAAAAGAGGTTTGACCACTTCACTCATCTATAATTTTGCCAGTTTGAAGGCTGCTTGAGGATTGAGGGCCATGAGTTTGAGATACCTGTAGTGTGTCTGCCTCTTTCTCTTAGAGATCTGCATTTATAGTAAGCATCTCAACTAACGGCACTTTCTCAGAGACAAAAAATAGGTTGGGCCTCAGTGGTAGCTTACCTGTAAATGAAAAGTGAGCCCTTTCTGTTAGCAGAGACGCTGAGCTTTAATTTATTTTTGAGAGGGTGCTGATAGTATTGCTTAGAGGTCAATAAAACAAGAAAACAACCTTATTGCAATCTGCTCATAGAGATGAAATGTGCGTGATGTCTACATACATACAATGTCACCCCAGGTAGGTCACTTAACCAGACAAAAGGCCATTGAAAAGTGATATGTGATAGATGGAGTAAGTTGATTATATTCTAAAATTAAGAGAAATATAAGGTTCCCTATTGAAATGTCAGCACTCATAAAGCCAGGTGTTGGCAGACCAAAAAATAAAAATCAAAAGTCCAGAACAGCAAATCTCAAGCATCAGGTTTCTCCTTTAAACTTCTTTTTACAGCCAGGCAAGCCCTCCTGTACCCCCAGTGTGGGGAGTAATCCCCCCATACCCCCAAATGTATATATACCAACTCCGAGAGTATCATACTTCGGAGAAAAGAGAATATCCCCAGAAACCACGGTCTTGGACTTAGTATATGCAAGTCTATTTTTTGGCCATTCAGTCTTCATGTTTCAAGATACACTTTAGTGGGTTCTGACATTTCCAGTGGTTGCCAAAATATAACCTTTTAACAAGGTTCATACATAGGTTCATAGGTTCATAAGTAGGTACTAGGCTATCGGCCCTAGGGCCCATACAAGCCTAGCCAAAAAATGTACCCTGGCTTTCGCCACCCAAGAGAATTATTTTCCTGTGCCCCTGTCGAGCAGAGCCACAGAAGTAATCCCCGGGGTGAATTTCCCATTTCCCATCCAATCATCAAGATTTTTCTTGAAGAGTGCTAATGAGGAGCTCTGTTTGACATAGATAGGTAGTCTGTTCCAGAGTATGGGAAGTCTCTGGGACAGGAATCTATCCCTCCAGCATGTTCTGTTTATTGTGGTGACAAGGTTAAGGTCCCTAGAGCATGTAGCTCAGAGGGATTGGGATTTCTTTAAGTGGAGCATGTCCAACAGCTCTGGGTTTGACATAGCTTTGTATGTTAGGCAGAGATCGCCCCTGAGTAGGCGATATGCGATGGAGTAAAGCTGTAGTTTTGAGACGGTCTGCATAGGGCATCTGTTTGAGGCCAGTAATCCTCTTTGTGAGGTATTTCTGTGGTCTTTCCAGTTGTTGTAGATATCTTGTGAGGTACATACCAAAAGGGGTGTTGTACTCTATAATGGGTCTAATTAGTGATGAGTAGAGGGAAACAATGACCTCTTTTTTTCTGGATGAGAATCCTTTTGTGATGAGATGAGCCACGTAGAAGGATTTCCTGACCACTGTGGCGATGTGATTATCAAAGGAGAGACTACTGTCCACCTGTGTCCCAAGGTCTCTTATCACATTTTCCGCATTAAGTAGACTACCAGCTATGTGGTAGTTCATGGGTACAGAGTTTTTACCAAAGGGGATGACAATACACTTTTTGGCATTGAGCTTCAGGCCATGGCTTTGACACTAGGTATCTGTCTCAGTGAGGCCCTTTTGTAGTTTGTCCACATCGTTAGGAGTTTTGATTATGGCTCCTAGTTTTCAGTCATCTGCAAACTTTGTTAGCCAAAGACCTTCTGTGTTGGCCTGCACTTCAGAGAAGTAGATACCAAACAGGAGAGGACCCAGGACTGAACCCTGTGGTACTCCACTTGTCACTGGTCTGATGTCGGATTTGGAATCCGCTACTTTCACAGTGTGTGGGTTCTGTCCATGAGCCAGTTGGCAACCCATCTTGTGACTTAGGGATTTATACCTAGTTTAGTGAGCTTATCTATAATTCCAGAGTGGGGGATAGTGTCGAAAGCTTTGGCGAGATCTAGATAAGCTGTGTGAACCATTTTACCCTCATCTATGGCTTTGGTGACTGCTTCAATGAAGTCAATCAGGTTTAGGAGACATGATCTGCCTTTTACAAATCCAACCTGAGTAGGGTCCAGAGTTTGGAGATTACCAATGTCTTTGTTTATGAGTTCCACGTTGATACATTCCATGGCCTTGCAGACCAGGCTCGTCAGGCTAATGGGGCGGTAGTTCCTGGGGTCCGTCATGGCTCCCCCTTTGTGGAGTGGGATAACTGTTGCGGTGTGCCATTCTGTGGGTACAAAGCCTGAGGTGAGGCTATGATTGAACATGGTACTTAGGTAGGGTGCCAGTTCATTCTGTAGTTCATGTATTACGCAGCCTGGGATATTGTCAGGTCCCATGGATGCTGTGTTCTTGGCTTTGGAGAGTGTGTTTTTTACCTGTGCAGCCGTGATTATAGGAACTTTGCATTCTTCCGGTATAGAGATGGGCCCTCTAGGGGGTGAGAGGGGGGTAAAGTTAGCACTGAACCTATCTGCTAGGATGTTGGCAATATCAATTGGTTCTGTATATTTAGTGCTATTATGCTGTAACTCAGAGCAGATCTGAGTGTTCCCATTTAGATTCTTGACATAGCTATAGAATGCTTTGTGGTTGTCTTTAGAGTCAGTGATAATTTTGTTTTCATAACTAGCTTTGGAGGATTTTATGAAGGATCTCAGCTTCTTACTGAGGTTGACCAAGGAGTTTCTCCAGTATTGGGATTTTACTCTTTTTTGCAACAGTTTCTTTCTTCTGTTGTAGAGTTTGTTGGTGGCAGAGGACCACCAGATTGGCTTACTTTTTTTGGAGGATAACATCTTGGTTCTATTAGGGATAGCATGATCCATGCACTCGTGTAAGTGCTTATAAAGTGCATTTGTGTAGGATTTGGCAGTCATACCTCTATTGTCTGTCTGCATGGGTGTCATGAAGTTTGTCACTTCTATCTTAAGAAGTGTGAAGTTGGCTTTTGAGAATTTTTTTACGATGGTTTCCCTAATTGAGGCTGGGGGTGGGATGTGGATGTCTAGGCTGATTAGCTTGTGGTCGGATCTGACCAACGAGGAATTGACCTCTGGTGTGGAACACCGGTTTCCCATGTTGTTAATGACCAGGTCTAGGATATTGCTGCCCCTGGGGGGGGGTGTGAGGAACGCCCTTATATGAAGCTTGTAAGAGTGAGGGTTTTATATAGGAACGCTTCAGTTATTGGTACAGCTTGCACACCCACACACATTCCAGTTCTGGATTTGCAGTTACCACAGAACTGTATGGCAGGAAATCTAACAGTTCTGAAGGTTGCTGTAATTCACCTCATGCTGCCACACAAGTGACAACCAAAGATGTCCCTGATTTTGGCTCATATTTTTCTTTCCATTCCTTCTAAATCTTTTGAATTTATAACAGTAAGCAAATCATGTTGGACATTATAATAAAAGACTGCTTTATCATCTTAATACCAATATATAAAAGGTACACCTTCAGCTATTGCCTTTGCTAATGATTATTATACAATGACTGGCCATTAATATTCAAAAATGAGCATACTGATTGGCCAGCCCAACCAGCGTGCCCATTGTAAATCCGAGAATATACTAACGGAAATATCTCCTAATTTTTTTTTTACTTTTCTTTCTTTTTTTGCCCCAAAAAATAAAACGGAAAACTGAAAATGAATTATAAGGTGCTAATCATGGTGCTGTTACTGTGATGGATCCAAAGTCTTCTTAAGACACTCAGTCTTGATGGCTGGGTTCTGCTGAAATCAAAGTTTAGTTATAATTGCATTCACAGTCTGTTGCCCACAGAAGCCTGCAGAGTGTAAACTGATGTAGCACCTAAAACACTTGTCACTTTAAAAACAGTAACCAATAAAAATCTTTTTATGACAAGTCACACAAACTACTGTTGCAGCTTCCAGTACTGTTCTTCTTTACTTCTCAAACAGCATGGATGATATGAGAGATACAATACAAAAAAAATATCTCTAACACTTTTATCTGCTATAGTCTCTTTATAATAGTTTGACATCCTGTTTTTCATCCATGGTACTCTATTTTGGACTTTGTATGAGAACATCTGTTTGCTGGTGTTTGCAGAAAAAATTTGTTTTCATCCTGTAGAGAAATAATGCTGGTGTTGTCTTTATCCATTCAAACTTCCTTGCTTAACACAGTCATATGATAGAAACATGTGCAGATTGTTTTCCTGTTGTTCATTCTTTACAGAAACAGGTTAGCTTTCTTACTGACAATGTGAAATGCATAAATCCTGTTTTTTTACATTCTTGCCATGTCTATAATAGGTCAGCTTTCTTGCTGACATTGTGAAATGCACACATTCTTATTTTTTTTACATTTTTGCTGAGTCTGTAAGGAAAACATGTCCATTATGCAGATTCCTTATTTTTCAAGCCACAGTCATTTAGTATGGATGCTAATCACATATTACTAAACTCTATTTCTACATTTAAGCAAGCTTTATTTTATACCGTGTTTATGTTGCATATTTGTAACAGAATCACTTTCAACCTTTATTCACTGTTAAATACACTCTAACAATTCCTTCTTTTTATTTTAAAATGTACTCAAAACACTTTATACTGATATGCATTTTTGATCAGATTATATAGAAAACACATTAAGAAACAAAACCTTTAGTCTTCTTTTGATGCAAGTCAAAATGCAATTTTACATAGTTAATACAATGATATCAAGTATTACTACTAAACCTGAATGTATTTAACAACGTTTTCATTTGCAGACCATTCTGTGAAAATATTTTATCAGTTATGGGCTGTGTCTGCTTTAGTTTTAACTTGATTAATCTATTCTTGCAATTACAGAATTTAATTTATGACTTAGAACTCTTTCATTAACTCTTTGCAGCTGTTGAATTAACAATTTACTTTTATTAATCATTTTATACCAAACAATTAGAAATAGACTAATATCTATAAGAGTCAAGAACCATGTGCTACTGCAAACATTTATACACTGCTGAAAATATACAGTTTCAATGTCATTTTAACCATAATATTGTGGTCATATTTCTGAACTGCCCATAAACTTTAATTGACAGTGAAGTATACACTGAAAAATGCTGTTTACATATTAGTCCATTAGCTGTATGAATACATTTAGTATAATTTGTTTTTCTCTAGCTGAGGTAACCAATACTGCTACAGATAAAATGATGATCCAAACACTAATAATAAGACTCCAACTTAAAACCAGTGATAATATTACAACTTGACAAATTACTTTTGAACTTATTACAATGTATCCTGTTCAGTATGTATTTATACAGACCGTTTGCTATTCATGTATTTCAATCTAGTAGGTATCTTGGACCCATTTTTTTAAAACATGTTTTTTCACACATATTCATTGCTAGCCATTAGTTTCATTTGTATTGAATTTTTCTGTATTTGTACATATAAAGACTATAAAGTACATTCAGTCTAATTTACAAATTTAGCAACATTAACATCAAGCAAAATCTTGGAAAATGTTTATGTTTCTTTAGAAGTATTTAGTGAAATTGCCACCAAAGGCAACTACATACCCAACAATTAGAAACATTTATGCTTTTTGCATACCAACACTGTCTTGCCAAAAACATATTAAAAATAGTGACCAGTCTTGCTAATTTTTTTCACATATTTTACTCTCTCTCTCTCTCTCTTGTTTAGCTTTAATAAAGCAATTTAAGCCATCTCTTGTATAGCTTTACAGTTTAACAGGTTGTAAATATAATTGAATAACAAACAATACAACAATAACTAGCATGATAGCTATTAGCAACTTGTAAAATATATTTTCCTGTCAGGTTTAATCCAGTATTTCTAATGCACTAATACCTGTTTTCCCCTCCCCCTTAAAAGAGTATTGTCAAGAAGAAATTAGATATTATTTCTTTCTGTAGCTTTATTTTAGAGCCTTTTGCAATACATACTCTTACACAGGCAATGTAAAACTAAGAAAGTACCCCTCCCCCTGTTGTATTGCACTATTGTTTATCTGCTTTATTAGGTTAACAAACTGACTTCCTACCCTTCAGAACTGACGTCCCACTGCCTGACCTGCTGTAGTCTGTCTGTGTAGGCCTGGGGTGGTTACCCATAGGCCTCATTCAGAGGTCAAAGCACAGCCTTTGTTTGTGTTTGTCTACACCTGTCCTGCTGGCTGTGACTGTTGTTGGGTATGTGAACCCCCCCTGACTGGCATGTGTGAGTTACTTACCTTGTTGGTGTCCCAGTATTAGGGTGGTGCTGCAGGGCTGCCTATGTTGGATGCACATAGTACACTCACTACACATGGTTGAGCACAGGTAGTGTGATGTTTGGCATCTCATTTATTGTATGTGAGAGCCAAAGAGAGGTGTTATTCCCTGGGTCCCTCCTGTGTCAGTGTATGTGCTATGTGTTGCCTCTTTGCCAAGGCCAGGGCATACTGGGCACTCCTCCTTCTGCCTACTGGGGCAGGCTCAGGTTGTTCCTCCTCCACGTCACTCTGTGCCTGTGCAGGCCTTGGCAATGGTGGGGGGGGCTGTGTGGTCCTGCCCCATGCTGTTCCTGCTGCAGCTGTTTCCACAGGATCATATTGTGCAGCATGGCACATATGAGGACAGTCTGGGTACATGTAGCTAGTGAGTACTGCAAGGCTCCACCAGATGTGTCCAGGCACTAGAACCATGACTTGCACATCCCAAACACATGCTCTACTATAATTCTGGTCTGTGCATGTGCCTCATTATGGAGTTCTTTTTTGGGTATGTGTGCATTTCCTGATGGGTGTCATCAACCACAGCTCCAGTGCATATCCAGCATCCCCCCACTAGGTGACCATGAGGGATGTCCCCACTGGCAAATCTCTGGTACAGCTGCATCAGATGCCAGATGTGGGAATCGTGATAGCTTCCAGGGCAGCCAGCACACACATTCATTATTATACCCTGGGCATCACACACAACCTGGCAGTTGATGGAGGGGAATCCATTGCAGTTGATGTAGACCCTTCCCTGCTCACCAGGTGGTGTTTTGATTAATATGTGCTTGCAGTCTATAGCACTCACTACCTCACGGTATTCTGCTATTTGGTGGAACAGTTGCATATTGCTGGCCACTGCCTCACGGGTGTTGGGGAAATATACGTGCTCTCCGACATGTGCTGACATGGCATCCAGGAACTGGTGGAGTACCCTGGATGCTGATGCCTGTGAGATCCCCATCATATCCCCAGTTGGCCTTTGGAAGTTACCTGTGGCTAGTATTCTTAGGCCTACACATACCTTGGTATCCACTGGGATGGGTTTCCCTCCGTTAGTTCAGTGTATCAGGTGTGGCTGGCACAGCTCAACAATTTGCTGTAGGAGGTCCCTGACCACCCTATAGCGCTCCACTATCTCGAGCACATGTAGCACCTGGTGGGTTACCCTGGGTCTGTACACTGTTCTCCATCTCCTCACTGTGGGATGGTCGACATCATTCACATCCTCTCCACCCTCAGCCTCTTCCACAAGTTGTTGTATGATAGCTATTGCAGCCCCTATCATTTTGCTGTTGTGAATGTTAAAAGTTCCCGCTTGTTTACACTGGTGGTGTAGAGTGTGGGAAAAACAGAGGGGAAGGTGTTTGCATAGATTAAAGTAGTATTCTGGGCTGGGCTGGTCTGCTGCCTGTGTAAGTGGCTGATTCTGATACATTTCACCTGCCAGCTATGCTAGTTCTCCTTGATTACTTTCCTACTGCTGTTTTCCCTTCCCATTGCCTTCCTGTTTAAGCCTGGGGGCACACAGCACAGAGTGCTCAAATGTGCACAGTGCTGTTATTTCTTGGTTTAACTTTGTTTTAAAACCTTTAAAACCCGGTGCGCGGTGCGCACACCCACTTAGGCAATGTAAAGAATGTTAGGCAGATTCAGACACACCCCCTAGCTTAGCTGTGCTAAGCTAGGAGCAAACCCGGGCCACAGGGCTCCAATCCGCTTACAGTATGCCTGACACACACCCCCCCATGATGTCAGCTAACTCCTAGGCTTGCACCAAGCTATTCCTACTCTTACATTGTTGGGACCTGACTAGCATACTGGGGAAAACTGGGATTCACTACCATTCCCCTCATTTGCACAGGATTGCCTCCTAATGCATAGCTGCATGTCTCACACTGAGCCTCAACCCTTAGCAACCACTACTCACTGACCATGTTGTCTTCTGCCTGCCATTGACTTGCATGGCAGAATAGTGATTTTAGTTAGAATGCTTAATTTAGGTTTATTTTGTTATTTTCACCCTGATCCCATTTGCGCCCCACTGCCCTACACTTAAACAGCCGAGATCGGTTAAAAAAAATAAAAGTTTATTTTTTATTTTTTTTGCTGTTTGCAATGTTGCTGTTTGCAATGCCAATGGCCTTATACTTGGTCATTGGCATGCTTCCTAACTGATATGCAGCCTTTATTTGGAGCTATCACTGCTCTGTTTTGGATTTTGCAGAAATGTACTCGGTTACTAACCGAAAACATTTCTGAAGATTGCACTAGTCCTGCACGGCCGGTTGCATGCTTCCTGGATCGCAAATTCACCTAATTTGCATGGATTTCTCCAGCAAATGGGGTGATTTGCATACAGGGGTTTAGTCCATGTAGGATTAGTGCAGGATCGCACGGCAGACATATTGCCTGCTAGAGCTCCTGCACTGATCTTGCACGCCGTGCAAGGCATAGAGAATCCGAGGGGAAAGTAAGTATTTTTTCTAAAATAATGTCATTGTATAATAGCAATAGCCCATGGCTGAGTGTGGGCAATGCTGGATTTACCTCGTGACCAAACCACACCAACCGTGGGTAAATCCAGCATTACCCACACCCAGTCATGGGTTATTGCTTAATTATTGTATTTTCCCTGATAAAACTCACCATACATTATAAAGAACTGTGACAGGTCTCTGAACTTTACATTATGTTATGTGTTCTCAAAATTGTTTTATGGAATTCATCTTGAGAAACTTTCAAGGTGAATTTCATGAATTTATTTTTCAAACACATATGATCACAAGCCAGACCATAATTCTCTATGCAAATGAATAAAAGTAATCGTTAAAAGCATGAGTAAAAAAAGTTACTAAATGAGATCTGTCTTTTTAACTTCCAAAAGGCACTTCCTTTAAATAATTATTATTCAACCGAACTTAAATTAGAAGCTGTCATGCCATAATACTGTTAATGTATTATCTTAATGATTCAGAAAACTTGCTTTTTTATTATGCAGTTGGCTTTTTATCTCACATTCTGATTCAAAATTCTATTTCATTATTTTATTTTTCTTAAAATATATTGTGCAGTAAAAGATACAGTGAGTCAATTTATTTTCCTGGTGCAACCATGGGTGATGGGTGCAGGGAATGTCAGGACGACAAACTATAAGTGGCCTCTAGTCATGAAATTGTAAATTTTGTTTACTGTTAATGTTTCAGTACTTCTCAATTATTTATCACAATGGCTAAACAACTGCCAGGCAACATAGCTCTAAATCTTAAAATAAATCACAATTTCTATTGGGTTATTTTATCCAGAATAACTTGCATTACAGGCATTCATTTTCATATCTGTGATCAAATATGACGTATCTATCATATCAAGAGAAAATAAATTTAGTTAACATTTATGATTTCTTAAATCAGTAACCTCACAAAATTAGACAACTCATTTCTGCTGTGACTGTAATGCCTCTTTCATTTTTAGTACTGGATTCTCACAAAACTTTTTTTCTCAGGTGGCTGTGCAGAACTCTGTCATAATAGTAGTGGATAGACTGACTTACTTATCATGCTGAAATCCTCAGTTTATTATTAAGGCCTTGTTTCATCTGTTTAAAATGGTAAGGGTCTCCACTTAGACAAATGCATATTAACACTGACATTTATCTTATAACTAGGCTTTGTCTCAAAGACGTTTGATTGGAACGGTCTGTTGACAGTTATAACAAAGCTGTTAAGCACTATGGCACTAGAGACATGTCTAGTTTTATTTTCGCTGAGGTGTAATAAGCTGAGACTTTGAAGCCAATTCAGCTCCAAAGGACCATGTGGCCATTAGTGTTGGATCATCTGTCACCTGTGGGTGATAATTAGAAAAAGAAAGTCAATAGCAACAGTACGAAGCACTTCTTTACCAAGATTTAAACGAACTGTAATATTGTTGAACATCTATTGATGAGTACAAGTGTGCCACAGGCTAATGAGCACAAAGTGTACCTTTCTGTGTTATTTTATTTTTTTTTTTTTCATTATTAATTTGGGTTAGTAGACTTTTTCAGAACTGAGAATGTTATTGTTTTCTATTACAGTGATAATCATTACAGAAAGCTGCTCAGAGACGTCTGCTAAAATTATTGCCCATGAAATACAAAGGTTTCTGCAAAAAATGTTGCTATGTACAATAATAAATGCAATGGTAGGGCATGAAAATGATTTCTAAGTGTACTTTTTATCTCAGAAATTTGTCGGATGCATTTTTTTCTCAGATTTGTGTTTTATAATTTTGCTTGAGTTATTTGGTTTCTGCCCTGTTATTGCTATTTGAATAAATCACTTGTATCAGTATATCACAGATTCTGAGAACTCATAAAACACTCTGACATGTATACTGCACAAAACTGACCTCTCTTTTCAGGAAAGCTGAAAATAGCCCAACATATCATTAGCCTACCAAGAGAAACTCAGAAGAATAGGTTTGCCCCAGAATCTCAATAATGCACAAAGATGATTTTTTTTTCAACAGACCAGGCCATCATATAGAAAAAGTCATGCCCTGCAAGAATAATCAGTTATCAACAAGTACTAATTAAGCCACAAAAAAGGATCTAAGTAAAAAGTCGACTACTTCCTAAAGGCAGTGTGCAGGGAACAGCAGCTGGCTCAATAAAGTTGTATGGTTTAAAACTGCTACTTGGTTCATTTTGAATATCTGTATGTAATCCCAAAGCACATAATCAGTTTAAAAAAATAAATAAATAAATAAAAACTGTGTGTATGCATGTTCATATTTGTGTGTGTGTATATGCATGTTCATGAGTGTGTGTGTTTGTGTGCATTTGTCTTTGTGTGTGTGTGTGTGTGTGTGTGTGTGTGTGTGTGTGTGTGTGTGTGTGTGTGTGTGTGTGTGTGTGTGTGTGTGTGTGTGTGTGTGGGTGTGGGTGTACATGTGTGGTATGTCTGTTATGTGTGTATGTGTTAGTAGGGGAACAACAGAACATATGTTTGAGTCTCTCTTTACTTGTATCACAGTATATGTGAACAGGCATACCCAAGAACTAATTGGGAATTAGAAATGTATCATTAGGGCAAAGCACATTCAGTATGAAACATGAGTAAATCCACTAAAAAACAAGTGCTTGTTCACAGGAAGAATTTTACAAGTGGCAATACAATGAAGTAAACAGTGGTTAGAAATGGCTAAGACATATATATATATATATATATATATATATATATATATATATTTATATTTATATATATATATATATATATATATATATATATATATATATATATATATATATATATATATATATATATATATATATATATATATATATATATATATCTATATCTATATAGGTTCATAGGTTCATAGGTAAGTACTAGGCTATCTGCCCATGGGCATTTATAAGCCTAGCCACAGAGTGATGGCTTTCGCCTCCCCATTAGATTAGTAACCTGGGCCTCTGTCAACAGGGCTCCTGAAGTGATCCCAGGCTAGAACTTACGATTACCCATCCACTCATCAAGATTTCTCTTGAAGAGGGTCAGAGAGGAGCTCTGTTGAATATGGATTGGGATTCTATTCCAGAGTGAGGGGAGTCGCTGGGACAGGAATCTTTCCCTCCAGCATGTCCTGTTTATTGTTGTACATAGGTTCAAGTCGCTAGAATGAGTGGTTCTGCGGGATCTCGTTTTTTGAGGTGAAGCATATCCATTAGTTCAGGGTTTGACATGGCCCTATAGGTCAGGCATAGGTCACCTCTGAGCAGACGGTAAGCGACTGAGAAGAGCTGGAGCTTTGTTAGTCGTGCTTCATAGGGTAATTGTTTAAGGCCCTTAATCCTCTTAGTGAGGTACTTCTGTGGTCTTTCTAGTTGTTGCAGGTGTCTGGTGAGGTACATCCCAAATGGGGCATTGTACTCTATTATGGGCCTAATGAGTGAGGAGTAAAGGGGCACAATCACCTCCTTGGATCTGGATGAGAAACCCTTTGTGATCAGGTGTGCCACATAGAAGGATTTCCTGACCATTTTGGCTATGTGGTTATCAAAGGAGAGCATGCTATCTACTTGGGTACCCAGGTCCCTAATTACTTCTTCTGTACTTAGTGGATTCCCATCTATGTGGTAGTTTGTAGGTACTTTGTTTTTCCCAAATGGGATTACAATGCATTTTTTGGCATTTAGCTTGAGGCCGTGACTTTGACTCCAGGTGTTTGTCTCTGTGAGACCCTTTTGCAGGATGTCTGTGTCAGCTGGAGAGTCAATTATTGCACCCAATTTACAGTCATCTGTGAACTTGGTTAGCCACAGTCCCTCCGCCTTTGCCTGTACTTCAGAGAAATATATACCGAACAGGAGGGGTCCCAGGACTGAGCCCTGTGGGACTCCGCTTGTGACTGATTTAGAGTCAGACATGGCGCCTGCCACTCTTACCGTGTGGGTTCTGTCTGAGAACCAATTGGCAGCCCATCTCATGACATGGGGGTTGATATTTAAGCTGTTGAGTTTGTCTATGATTCCTGAGTGTGGGATGGTGTTGAACACCTTAGCGAGGTCCAGATATGCTGTGTAGACCACCTTCCCTTCATCTATGGCCTTGGTAACTGTTTTGAAGAAGTCGACCAAGTTCAGGAGGCAAGATCTGCCTTTAACAAAGCCGAACTGGGTGGGATCCAGTGTCTGGAGGTTCCCAATGTCCCTGTTAATGAGCTCCATGATAATGTGTTCCATGGCTTTGCAGACCAAGCTAGTCAAGCTTATAGGGTGATAGTTCCCAGGGTCAGTTGTGGCACCACCTTTGTGAAGTGGTACAACTGTTGCTGTATGCCATTCTTTGGGTACATAGCTTGTAGAGAGGCTGAGTTTGAATAGTGGTTTGAGATGGGGGGGTTAGTTCATTTTGAAGCTAGTGTAAGACACAACCTGGGATAGCATCTGGTCCCATTGATGCTGTGTTTTTGGCCTTTGCAAGGGCTGTCTTTACTTGTGTGTCTGAGATATCTGGAGCGTCACATTCTTCTGGGATGGGTGCTAACCCCTTTGGTGGAGAAGGGGGGGGTGAAGTTTGCACTAAACTTGTCAGCCAGGATGTTGGCAATGTCGGTTGGTTCAGTGTATTTATGGCCATTATGCACTAGCTCGGAGCATATCTGAGAGTTTGCCCCTAGACTATTGACATAGCTAAAGAAGGCCTTGTGGTTATCCTTAGAGTCATTGGCTATTTTTCTTTCGAAGTTGGCATTGGATGATTTAATGAGGGAGTGCAGTTTTTTACTAATGTTAGTCAGAGATGCCTTCTTATTTTGGGATTTTGTTCTATCTTGCAGGAGTTTCCTCCTTCTGTTGTTAAGTTTATTTATGGCCGGGGTCCACCAGACTGGCTTCCTCGTTTTTGAGGTGTTGGTCTTGGTTTTACTTGGGATGGCTCGGTCCATGCATTCTTGAAGGTGTTCATAGAATACACTTGTAAAGGATTCTGCCATTGGGTCATCATTTTCCATTTGATTGGGAACTTTGAAACTTCCCACCTTGGTCTTGAGGAGTGTGAAGTTGGCTTTAGAGAAGTTTTTTACCTTGATTTCCTTGACTGGTCGGGGGGGTCGGGATGTGGATGTCCAGTGTGATTAGTTTGTGATCTGATCTTACCAATGACGAGTTTACCTCAGGTGTGGAACATCAGTTCCCATGTTGGTGATGACCAGGTCCAGTATGTTGTCACCTCTTGTGGGAGTGGTGACCAGCTGTTCAAGGGCGTTTGAGTTTATAAACTCAAGGAAGCATTGGGCTAGAGCATTTGAGCTTGAGTAGTTTTCCCAGCCAATGTTTGGATAGTTGAAGTCACCCAGTAGCATGGTGTTGGGTAGAATCTTCATACTTTCTAATGTTCTCAGGAATGCTGCGTGAGGGTCCTGAGACAAGGTGGGAGATATGTAGCAAGCTATAAATTGAACAGTCAATTTACCGACTGTCAATCGCACTTGGATGGTCTTAGATTCCGCGTGCTGTGCTACTAACCAGGAGGTGTGGGTGTTCTTGATGAATATGGACACACCCCTTCCTTTTGTGTTCCGGTCTTAGTTTTGGGACCTAAAGGTATGGTAGGAGTTATAGCCTGGTAGTGCTGGGGTGCTCTCTGGAGCCTTGAACCAGGTTTCTGTCAGTGCACATATGTCGATTTCTTCCATACTAAGGAGAGCCTTGAGTGAGTGCATTTTGAGGTTTAGACTTCTGGCATTGAGCAGCATTACCCTCAGTTTTTGTTTATTATTGTTGTTTATGGAGGCGGGTTTGTCTTTTGAGCCTTTCCTAAAAAAAGGCAGTAGTGGGGCGGCAAGAGTCTTGGCCAGTATTCAAAAGCCCAGGGGCGTCAGGTGCAAGCCGTCTCTGGTGAAGCAACGTGGCTTGTCAAGCATGTCATCCCAGGCTGGCAAGTACTGGATCCCCTTTGAATGACACCAGTAGTTTAACCAATTGTTGAAACTGATCATTTTTTCTTCATATGATGGCATCATTTTGGGTGAGGGCAGGATGCTACTCAGAATCAGAGTCATACCAGCCTGGGCTACATGGTCAGAGAGCTCCTCCATGTCTCTTTTCATGTAGTCCAGGGAGGTACGCCTCAGGTCATTTACGCCAACATGTACAATGACAGAGTCATATTTGTACTTGTTGTGGAGTGACCTAAGTGCATGTGTTATGTGGCGGATTCTGGCACCTGACAGACAGCTTATGGTAACCTTCCCCTTGTTCAGTCTAGTGAGTGGGACGTCTGTGTGCCTGATGATAGAATCACTGATTACTAGTGTGTTAAGTGTGTTATTTAGCCTTAGGGGCTGTTTTTGCTTGGCACACTGACGTTGTGGCATATGTGTTACCTGGTATCTGTTGTGGGGTGGGGGTTGCTTGGGTATATGCTTAGGATGTCTCTGTTGTTTAGCCAGGTTCTTATTTAGAGCCTCCGAGTATGTTTTTGCATGTTTTTGAGAGTTGTTTTCTGGTGCAGCTATGGCTGGTCTATGTGAGTCTGGTAATGTGGTGCTAGTGTTGCCCTTCTCCTTTTGACTGGTTGATCCAGTCGTGGGTTGAGAGAGCTTAGCCTCCAGTTTGGCTGTGTAGCTGCATCTCTCACATATGTTTGTGTTGGTTGGGAGGAGGAGGGGGTTGTCTGTGTACATGAGGCAATTGTAACATTGCCTCAGGATGCCCAGATTCACTAGCTGGACCGGAGAACACACCTGAAGCTGTCCCTTGAACATGCCTGAATAGGTGATTGGGACTGTATTGCTGATTGGATGAGTAAAGAGCCTTATACTTCCTGAGTATAGGGCTGAAGTGCAGGCTGTAAGCTAGTGCTAGTTTTAGTGAGTTTTAGTAAGTGCCAGTCTTAAATTGCCTTATTTCTAGTGCTGGGTTGAAGTGTTTCAAGTTTCAAGGGAAAAACTGAAGTGCAGACTTTGTGGAGCCTGGAATAGTTTAACCGCAGCTAAACAGCACTGCGCGGTGCGCAAACCCATGCAAAACAACGCTAAGCGTTTTTTATACCAGGGAGATCAAAAAGGATAGAAATTAGCCCAAAATGGCCAATGAGCTACAAGTTGCTGGGCTGGGACCACTCCTACAGGGACAGATAGGCTGCTCAGAGTTCCCTCTCTCTCAGTGAACAAGGAAGCCACCTAATTATCCAAGTATAATATGGGCAACACAGGAAGCTTTACCAGAGTCCTGGATTCAGCAAAGCCTGAAAACTGGACTAGACTAATTCAGAAAGGTGGGAAAACAAGGATTTTTTTTCAGAAACAACAGAAATGCAGAGCTTAAATTACTTTAAATACACAGAGGAGGCTAAATATATATATATATATATATATATATATATATATATATATATATATATATATATATATATATATTTATATATATATATATATATATATATATATATATATATATATATATATATATATATGTATATGTATATATATATATATATATATATATATATATATATATTTATATATATATATATATATATATATATATATATATATATATATATATATATATATATATGTATATACATGGATACATAGCCATATAGCAAATATTCACTATACTGAAATGCTACTCTTCAAACACAACTGGTCAGTCATTTGTCTAGCAAAAAAAAAAAAAAAAGAAAAACATTGTTTTTCGCTGGGGGGGATTACTCCACTGCACCAACTCACTCCCTGATATTTATACACACACATACACACACACACACACACACACACACACACACACACACACACACACACATATATATATATATATATATATATATATATATATATATATATATATATATATACATCAACTACAAGCATAGCCAGCCTTAGGCATAGGTCAACCAAGCAGAGGCACTTTCCAATATTTGTACTCTTTGTTTTAGTTTGTCAGTTGGGATATTTTGTAGACACCCTAATTTTTATGGATATCAGCTGGGTATGACAACCCTGTGTTTCCAAAGGTCAAACATTCTTCTTGTGCTGTGCTGATAATGTCATAAGAAGGCAGAAACATGCATGTCTGCAGCTAAGGGGTTTGGCTTTAATGGCCTGAAATTGTCCATAAATAGACTTAAAATTGTCCATAAATAGACTTAAAAATGAAAGTAAAAGAAAAAGTCATGGACATTCAGAATTGCTATTTAGCTGAAACACCTGATATCCTTAAAGGGTGATTGGCATATATCCCATGAGGTCTCTGTTGCAAGAGGTTTAAGGTATTGCACAGTTAGAAGTCTAGCTTTGCTTGATTTTTCTTTTCCTGTTTTTTAACCAGTTGGTTATCTGCGTGACCTTTTTACTCTTTGTTTTAGTTTGTTAGTTGGGATATTTTGTAGACACCCTAATGTTTATGGATATCAGCTGAGTATGACAACCCTGTGTTTCCAAAGGTCAAACATTTTTCTTATGCTGTGCTGATGATGTCATAAGAAGGCAGAAGCATGCATGTCCACAGCTAGGGGGTTTGGCTTTAATGGCTTGAATTTGTCCATAAATAGACTTAAAAATGAAAGTAAGAGAAAATGTTTTGAACATTTAGAATTGCCATTTAGCTGAAACACATGATATCTTTAAAGGGTATATGGCATATATACCATGAGGCCTCTGTTGCAAGAGGTTTAACGTATCACACAGTTAGAAGTCTAGCTTTGCTCAAACCTTCACCTGAGAGACTTCACAAGCATAGCCGGCTTTGGGCACCAGCGAACCTTGCGGTCACTGGGGGCCCCCTGTTCCTGGGGGGCCCCTAACCTTTGCAAGTTTTCTTATCTTGATATTTTGTAACATGTCTGTTAAAACAACAAAAGCTAGTACAGGCATCTTGTATCTCCTTTAAAATTCAAATATATCACTGGTTATAGCAACAGCATTCACAATTCCATTAAATATGTTACCACTAACACAGTGCCCCTGGCTTAGTTAAACCCTGCTGGTGGGCATTCTCTCCACTAAAACCAACAACATATCCAGTTTTAGGTACTTGCAATATCCATGGCTGCAATAGCCCCCCCCAATCATTCTTTAAGGTGTGGGGGCCCCACAAAAACTGTGGCTGATTGGGGAAAAATGAGGTGGAAAAAATGTACTAATTTTTTGATTAGGCTGTTTAACCTGAACACTGCTGTGATATGACTCTGTTAGAATAAAGCTGGTAATGAACATGGGCCAGGTAAGCACTAGAGAGATCATCAGCCCAGCATGACTGATCTCAGTGCATACCTTGGATTTTAAAAACAGCTGACGCTTCCAATCTTCAAGGAAGATTTTCTCTTACAGGGAGTTTTACAAATACTAGCAGAAGCCAGATACTATAACTCCTAACTTCTTTGCTGAAGAGTTCAGCGCAATACCAATAATAGCAGAATAAAGGCTCAAAACCAGGAGCATGTTTTAAATATTACTGTAATTCAATTAAAAAGTTAATAGAATAACACATTTTGCATCAACATGCATTTTTTGCTCAATAAGTATAAATCTCTTATGTCTGGATTTATTGACTGTCTGTAGTCCAGAATGATTTACAAGCAAATCAGCTAAACTTTTTATGAAGGACAGAGTAGAATTATGAACAAATCAGGGAAGGTTTGTGAAATCAGGGACAGTGACAGGTTTACATTACTCCTCATTGAGGTAAACAAAAGTGATTTACACCTGCTACTACTAAACAGAAGTCACTGATCTGGTACCAGTAACAGTGTTGCACAATGTATTGTTATATCTGTGCAGGCACCCAATAATGCCAGGACATATATATTATTCTTCTGAGTATTAGTAAAAAATGTAGCTAACAAGTAATTATATTTCAAAAGTGAGGCATAACATATGTCAAATAATATTTAGACACTTAGATCTTCTAAGAATCTGGGGGCTCCCACTCCCCAGATTATATAAATGGATACAAGAGGCTTCCTTAATCATCCTTGACTTTGTAGGAGCCCCACAAAAGCTGCTGCTGGTTGGGGAAAAATGAGAAAAATGTATTAATTTCTGATTGTGCTCTTTAACCTGAACAGGCTGTGATATGACCTTGTTAGGATAAAGCTGGTAATGGCCTCTGCCCTCAACTGCACCCATGGTAATATCAGCCTTACTTGGATGTGTGTGTACAGGAAGCTGCTATAGGTTATTTATTTATTTAACATTTGTTAACTGGGAAAGTCTGACTTGGAACAAAGCCAATTTTCAGCAGAGGCTCAGTGAGAAACACTCCAGATGCGTGTCTTTGTAACGTGGGAGGAAACCAGAGCACCCGCAGGAATCCCACACAAATGCAGGGAGGACATGCAGAGTCCACACAGAAGGCACCACAGCTGAGAATTGAACTGGAGAACCACTTGCTGTAAGGCGACAACACTACCACTGCACCACTACGCTGTTATATATGTGTGTATGTGGGGGGGGATGTGTGGTTATTAGTTCTTTAATTTTCATCACAGTCAAACCTTAGAGGTGTGCACATGAGGTCATTATAGTTTGTGTTTGGGCTCAGGACAGTGTGGTCATTATTTTCTTTAACTTTTCTCACAAACCTCAGAGGTGTACAAAGAAGGTTACTATGGCTTGTGTAGAGGCAGGGTACTGTCTAGGAACAACAACATAAAATATATTACTGCAGTCATTATTTATTTCACTTTCCTCACTATCAAACTTCAGGAAAGCATACAGGTAGCTGCCTTTGACAGTCTGATTTAGGAGTGAGGAGGCATGCTATGTATATGTATGCCTGCAGACACATGAAATACATGACTGTGGCAATTTGAAGCTCTGCTTTCATCCCAGTCTAACACCAGAGGAATGATTAGGCAATCTTTTATTTTTGGGGGTGGGGTTAGGGAGGCAGGCAATTCCCAGATAGGACTTGTATATCCAGACAGCAACTACCTTGTTAGTTTATTGTGAGCTACAATTCTGTCATCTTTGAACATTAAGTCTTAGGTACAACATATGTCTTTCTTGAAAGAAAGAAAAAATAAGACTGAAATTCTTTTCTTAATAATGTTTCCTTTATTTAGGTTACCACTGGATTAAAAGGCTGGGAAAATGCTTTAAAATACATCCCAGAACATCTATAACCCCTACGACTTTTGTGTACACCTGGATTATTTGAGTTATTTCCTAAATGGTTATTACTGTGCTGTTTTTCTCAAGAAAGGTGTGTTGAAAGGATCCAAGGAAAACTAAAGCTGAATAGCAACATGATTTCTTTCCTCAATCATAATTTCTGTTCAAGCCATTTTTGGATGAAAAGGTAGTGTAAAAAGAAAAAAAAACTTTAAAATGCACTTCAGAGGATATAGGGAGTTATGGCTTCTTGAAAAATCTGAAGAGTAAGGCAAAATAAGAGAAAAGGAAGAAAAAAGTAGTGTGCATAGAATGGGGGTCCAAGATGGGGGAGAAACAGGGGAAGACCAGAGGGTATTTGTGTGTGTGTGTGGGGGGTGCTGAAACAGTAGGCCTAGGGTGGCATTTCACCTATGTCCAGACCTGTACATAAAATTGCTGCAATGTATCATTGTTGCAACTAAATGCCAGTAACTATAAATGTCCCTTTGTGAGATGGTCCAACATAGTTTGGTACACAGGCCTGTTTTAATCTAAGAGCATTGTAGCTACAGGTCAGTCTGTGTGCACTGCTCCTAAAAGTTTGCAGTATGAACTAAAATGTTGCTTAGGAAGGTTGACTTTGACAAGCTGATACATAGACTTGACGTGCCCAGGGAGCCCCCAACTTGACATTTGCTGGGGGTCTCCAAAATGCTAACACTGGCCCTGTTCACAAATAATTTAGCATACTGAAAATAAAGTTGTTTGTTTCATTAGCTTCCTCCAATGCATGTGGGAAGCGCAAAACAGTGCTTAATTACAAACTTCAGGATAATACCAGTAACAGAAATTGTACCAGTGCAGGACTGAAGCAGAACAGCTCAGGGCTCTGGTGAAATAATCAAAATGTAGAAGGTGCAAAGCAATGTCTTTTACCAAAGAAAACAATTTCTCCAAATATTTTGGGTTTCTAATGCCATGACGGGAAAGGACCCCATTTCTAAGTCAAATTATGATTAAAGTTCATGAAATTAGTATTGTTTCACTCTTTAATGTCAGCCAAAAGTGCTCTTCACAGCACCCGCAATGTGCCCAGTAATGACTCCTTCTGCAATTTGTATGGAGTTACATGTATTGGTAGTGTATTTAAATAGGATTGTAGGCTCTTTTTTATAAGACCCCATTGCTCCTACTATGATTGGAACTATGTGGGTATTTTTCTTCCACATTGCTCTCATTTTTGCTTGCAAATCCTGATATTTTATGACATTGTGTCTCTCTGTACGCAGGACACTGTAGTCACCGGGTGTGGTGATTTCAATTATCAATGCTACTTTTGTCTTCTTTTCCTGGACCACTGTGTCTGGTTTTCTAACATCTATCTTTTGAACTGTTGGTAATGGGTGATCTCGTGATGCAGACTTCATCATTTTCTGTGGTTGCTTTGTGGCTCATATTTCCAGTGTTTTTCAGCCACTTCAGTACCATAATGTTTGCACAATCCCCAGTGCAACAGTCTTGTATATTATTATGCCTTTCAGTGTACAGTCCTTCTGCTATTAGTATGTCACAACCAGCAACAATGTGTGCAACTGTTTCCAGTTCTGTTTTACAAAACCTTCATTTGTCTGTTTCTCCCACATGTTCAATGGACTTTGTAAATCAACGTGTACGTATCCCACTGTCTTGGGCCGCCAATATTAACCTTTCATCTCTTGATTTAAATTCACCTCTGTTTAACCATTCCTGCATTTGTTCCTGATCAACATGAGGTTCTTCCAAAAGTTTTCTATACTTCCAGCTATATTTATGCTTTTTCCAAATTTCTTGCCTGGTCCTTCACCTTATATTCTTTCTTTTGTTTTTTGTTTTTTGGAACATTGAGTTGCTGCCTAATTTTTATCTACCTGTGGTTTAATTTCCATTCCTGCTTGACATCGATATGCTTCTGCTAGCCTAAGCAAGGAAGTCATCTTAGATTTATTCTCCTCATGTTACAAAACTTTCACTATGTTTGAGTCTTGTGAGGTCAGCAGATATCTGTGGTGTCCCATGATTGCAGATCTATACATGTAATCAGTTTCAAGGAAGCTCATCCCTCTTTCAGAACAGGGAATATATAATCTTGGTATGCACTGATTTTTACAAATCATTTGGTGAGCATGTAGCATCCTTCTTGTTTTTCTATCTAATCTATCCAGCACATTTTGGGGCCAGTCAATCACTCCAAACTGTAAGTTAGGACAGGAAGAGCAAACTGGTTTATAGCTTGGATTTTGTTCCTAGATGTCAAAGCTGTTTTTAGGATTAATTTAAGTCTTCTGAAGTACTCCTTACTAAGTTTTATTTGCATTTGTACATGTTTTATTGTTGATCATTCATTAATTCCCAGATATTTCTACACTCCCTCTTGGTCAAGTTCTTTTATATCATGTTCTTGTCCCAAACTGATGTTTTCTTGGTGCTGCAACTTTCCTGCTTTAAAGGTTGCTTTTGCACATTTATCAAGACCACATGACATTCTTATATCATCTGAGAAAGTTTTGACAACTTGCAGTTGTGCTTTCAGATCCTCATCTGATGAGCTATACAGTTTCAAATCATCGACAAAGAGAAGATGAGAAGTCTCTGTACTTTGTTGTTTTCTAGGAGCCAAATTATAGCCATGACCTAATCTGTTAAATAGACAGTTTAATGGATTAAGGGCAAGGCAGAATAGCAGCAGTGACAGAGAGTCACCCTGGAATATCCCCCTTTCGATTTTTATCCCTGGAATAATAAGTTGCCCTTTATCATGGCTTAATTACAAAGTTGTCGCCACTGTTTCATGGTCACTGTAATGTAATCGATCAGTGCAAGGTGTATCTTATACATTTTTAAGCACTCTTTTATCCATGAATGTGGGATACTATCAAATGCTTTTTTGTAGTCAATCCAGGCCATACTTATGCTCTTCCCCTTTTTGCAGTTCTCCACTATGACTTTATTTAACAACAAATGATCCTTTGTTCCTTATGACTTTCTTCTATTGCCCTTTTGTTCTACTGCCATAATTGAGTTTTCTTCTAAATGACTATACACTCTATCAGCATCAATTCCAGTGTATAGTTTATACGTCATCGGAAGGCAAGTTATTGGTCTATATTTTTTAGCGTAGCTTGCAGGTTCATTCTTAAGTAGGAGCATTGTTTTTCCTGTTGTTAGCCAAGTTGGTGTCTGTTTGGGGTGTACATATAAATAATTCTTACTCATGGCTAAATCTTCTTGCAAAGATGTTAATACTTTTAACCAGAAGTTAGGTATTGCATCTGGGCCTGGGGTTTTCCAGTTAGAGGCTTTAGTTAATTTTATTTCTATCTCCCTGGTTGTTACTTCATCCCATTTCATACCCTGTACCTTTAAACTTCTTATTCTTTCCTTTACTTCTTCTATTCATTTTGCATCTTGTTATGTTCCACAGGATCTTCATAGATACTTCTCCAAAATGTATCTATTTCTTCTTTTTTTGGTGGTATTTCAATTCTTTTTACCTTATTTTCCAATTCTCTATAAAACTTTTTTGGGTCGTCAATAAATTGCTTATTTTGTACTCTTCCTTTATATTTGTTTACGTATCTCCTAAGTTTTTCTGCCTGTGCTGAGATTTTTAGTTTATTACTTGCGACAGTGCATGATAGATCCTGATCTGTTCTAATACTGTGCATTGCCTTTATCACATCTATATTTCTAAGTGTTTTTCTATATCTATTCCCTCTTCTATAATCTTCTAACAGTGACACTTCTTGTCTTAATTGCTTTATAGTTTTCTCTGTTCAATACTTCCATGATGGTATTCGATTTCTCCCCTTTCTTTCCTTCACTACCCTGTGTTCTTGTGGTAGAACTTTTATCAGTTATTAATTTAGCTGCACAGTAATATATCCTGTTTACTTCTGTTATATCACATTGATCTCTATGGACAGTCCTATTTACTGTGTTCATTTGTTTTATCAAACTTCTGACTTTAGGTTTTATTGACCTTCTGCAGTCTATTTCTTTCATTGATCTTAATATGTCTATCTCTATTAAGTCAAGCAACTCTTCTCTTAGCCCAGCTTCTTCTAGACTGAGGGCACATTTTTTGTTTTCCATTTCCTGTGGGCATTCTATAGAAAGTTCTACTACATTTTCCTGTGGCACATTCTCTTCAATTTCATCCTGTGCCATCAATTGCTCTGTCATATGGGAACTCACCAGCCTATCACTCCTCAACATTAACTGCATCAAAGTTTCCACAGTTTCCTATTCCTTCCCATGTTGTCCACCTTCAAGTGGATGTTTATACAGTTTCCTGTGGAAGGCTCCAAAATATCTTCATATGGCACGTGACCGATTGCTTTCCATTCCACTGGTCTCCCCTTAATTTGGAGCTCCATTGCTCTTTCCTGTTGTAGTGCTTTCTGAATTAGATTTTCTTCACTGAATCCTTCACTTTGTAGCTACTTCATGACTTCATGAGTTACTACTACTAATCTCCTTTTCTACTTTTCCTCTTTGTCTTCTTATTTTTTGTATTGTAAAGTTTTCCATGTCTGGATTTCTTTGCCTGTATTTCTCTTCAAATATCTTTGGTGCTGCTCTTTTGGTATTGATTAATTTTGCTTTCTCCTTTGCATAGATATTACACCATATTAAATATATTTTTCTTTCTCATGTCCATATTTCTTCTTCAGATGTCTCCTGATCTTCCTGTCTCTCCTTACTTTGGGGATTCATTCCCTCATGTTGTAATGTAACCAGTGTTAGACCTTCTGCACCAAATCCTTTACTTTGCAGGCATTCCATAACTTGAACTTCTATTTTTTTTTTACTTCTACTTAACTAATCTTCTTTTCTACAGTCCCTCTTTGTGATATTATTTTTTTAATGTGAGATTTTCCATATCTGGATGCTTTTGCCTGTATTTCTCTTCAAATATCTTTGGGGCTGTCTACTTTGTGTTAATTTGGCTTTCACCTTTGCATAAATATTGCACCATATCAAATCTTTCTTTCCCATGTCCGTATTTCTTTTTTATGCTTTTCAAATATCTCTAGGTTTTGTTGTTTATATGTTGCATACTCTTCAGATGCTTCTTTTTCCAAACAGATAAAAGTTTCTTGATTTATATACTGTTTTTCAAAAATCTGTTGTATTAATGACATCATTTTTTTATCTGAAGCTTCTGACAGTTTTTCTTGTGAAGTATTTTTCTGTCTTCTAACTTATCTCTTAATCTATTTGCATAGATTGTGTCTGGAAATTCTGGGCTTTTTGCATATTAGTAACAATACATAATTTCTTTCTTATCCTCAATAGTCCACTCTATCGTCTTTATGGTTCTTCTTTGGCCTATCAATTTTTGTGATTTCTGTGGACCACTACTTCCTTCTACAACAGGGGGGCCATCCTCCTCCTGGGCTTGGCCTGACTCCATTGTAGGAATGTTTTCATATTTTGAGGATTCTACACTGTCATTTTTTTCCATTCCTGGCACCAGTGCACCTACCAGGATTGGACACTTGTTTACCCTGGGTCTTGTGCACCCAGCTATCTTTTTTAGCTTTTGACCTACTACTGTCCATGATATATGCTATATAAATACTGTCTATATATCAGTGTCATCTTGGTGAGATTTGTGAAAAACAGGGTCCACCTCATGAAGGCACTCACCAAGACTTAAGGATGAAATCAGTTTCAGCACTACTACTCTCTTTTGCTTGCTGACTTTTCATCTCTCCATTCAGACCCAATTTACCACTGTAATCATTTGCAAATGTCAATAAAAATGTCACTTAAAACAAATGGGTCTCTTGCTGGTGAAACTTGTCTGAATTCAGTGGCTTTATCAAACAGCTTCAGTTCTTGACCATAATTCTCAGAGCTGAACTTTCAAGTTTACGAGTTGTAGGTTCTTCTTCTTCTCCACAACTCTTACAAAAAATGTGGTTCCCAACTCCTAGTACTCTGGTGCCATACCTCTCCCAACCTAGGTGTACCTTTAACCTAGGCATACCCCTCTCTAGAAAACACTATGGATTCCTCCAGAGCACTCAGCTTGAGTCTCCCAGACCCAGCAAATGCTATCATTTAGAGGCCCATTAAATAGACAGCTGCCCTACCTGCCTGACAGGTGTACTCTTAAAGGTCAGCTACCTCCCATACCCCAAGTGTTCTAAAAGCTTTCCTGCCTTGCAGTCCTCATTCCTCTGTAGACACTACCTACAAGGCATCATCCAGTAGCACCATCCCACTATGTAACACTATGTAACAATGTATATAATGTATATGCATAGAGACAGATTAGATAGGATAACTTGTATAACATAACATAACATACATGGTGGAATGAACATGATGCAGGATGAGCTTCAGAGAAGGAGGTTGTTTATTAGAGCAGTTAACTTAGACTCAAGCTGTTACAGAAGTCATCTGAGAGGCATGCTCTGCACACTCCTCATCTATGACATGACTTTGATCCCTTTGATATTGATGGTTGATCCCTGTGTAAAGCCTCACACTTGCCTGTATTGTAGTCTTGCTCCTGCTACACTATGAGAATGAACACTGAGATAGGCACACTGCAGCAAAATAGCATTTTCAGTCAGTGCCACCATGCCTTATCAGTGTTGCAAGCACTTAGGAAACCTGCATAGCTGAGACCTTGAACCCTGAACAGACTGAAGAACATGTGCAGCTGCACAGTAGGAAGCCTTAGCATCTTAGGGAGGGCCATCATGAATGTACTTTTTTCAGGTAATATACCTTGATACATTAACAAACAATTTGTCATACTAGTGCTGAGGCTTAGTATGTATTTTCTCCAGGATTTCCACATTATCAAACATACAGAGTAGTAACTAATTGCCACATACATAGCATAGAGCAAACAGAAACATTATAAACTGTGAAGATGTTAATGATGATTCCTACAAAGTTATATTGATTAAAATAATATGTTAATAGTTTATTGCAAGTTGAGCAGGTATGTTAGTAAATACAACTGCCTCCTAAGGAGAAAGATATTACATATGGATAAATACAATTTTGGAGTGCAGGCAGCATGTTTAGTATTGAGTGAGGACAGTACAGGGCTGAATACATAAATGTCCATGGTTGCAAACTTCCACACACTAAGACATGAAGTTCAACATGTCAAGGTGCTGCTATCCTACTGCAATGCTGGCAGTGGATTCAGTTCCCCCCAGTAGAGTCTTCATTCTACAAATGTGTAATAAAAAGTATTAGTGTGCATTTCAGTGGATAGGTTGTTTCACTGCTCATCTACGTCTGCCTGTAACTAAAGTGTCTTTGAGGCTGCAGGTTCAAGCCCTGAAGAGTTAGTTATTGTTGTCTCTTTCATTCTTAAAGTGCAGGTTTCTCTCCAATACCTGATATAGTTCAGCATGTACAAGTAGTGCATTGGTGGTAACAAATGATGAAGACTGAAGGTTCTAGTCCTATAGGTACAAGTAGTGCATTGGTGGTTACAAATGATGAAGACTGTAGGTTCTAGTCCTATAGGTACAAGTAGTGCATTGGTGGTTACAAATGATGAAGACTGAAGGTTCTAGTCCTATAGGTGCAAGTAGTGCATTGGTGGTTACAAATGATGAAGACTGTAGGTTCTAGTCCTATAGGTACAAGTAGTGCACTGGTGGTTACAAATGATGAAGACGGTAGGTTCTAGTCCTATAGGGAAAACTACTCGTGTAACAACACCTTTGCCCAACGTTTGGATCAACTAATCCATAGTCCCACCAGAGGCTCCAGTATCCAAGACCTGGCCATTGCCAACGTGGGAAATTGATTCTCCACACCTATAGTCACTCCCACGTTGGTCAGGTCAGACCATAAGCTAATCACCCTTAACATCCACATCCCACCCTCACCCCCCTGTAAGGAAACCTCCATAAAAAACTTCTCCAAAGCCAACTTCATGCTACTCAAGACAGAAGTTACAAACTTCATGACACCCATGCAGATGGGAACTGAAAGTTTGACTGCTGAATCCTACACTAAGGCACTGTACGAGCACATCCACTCAGCATGAATCATGCCATCCCAAATAGAAGCAAGATGCTCTCCTCCAAAAAAAGGAAGCCAATCTGGTGGTCCCCTGCCATAAACTTTACAACAAAAGGAAGAAACTGTTGCAGAAAAGAGGAAAATCCCAGTATGCAAAAAACTCCCTTAACAGCCACAGTAAGAAGCTGAGATCCCTCATAAAATCCTCCAAATCTAGTTACGAAAATAAAATTGCCAAAGATTCCAAAGACAACCACAAGGCATTCTATAACTATGTCAAGAATCTAAATGGCAATGATCAGATCTGCTCTGAGCTACAACAGAATGGCATTAAATATACTGATGCCAAGGATATTGCCAATATCCTGACAGATCGATTCAGTGCCAACTTCACCCCCCCCACGCCCAAAATGGCCCATCTGAATACCGGAAGATTGCCAAATTCTGGTAATAACGGCCACACAGGTAAAAAACGCACTCTCCAAAGCTAAGAATACAGCATCCATGGGACCAGATGACATCCCAGGCTGTGTACTACATGAACTACAAAATGAACTGGCACCTCAACTAAGTGTCATGTTTAATCATACCTTCACCTCAGGCTTCATGCCCACTGACTGGCGCACAGCTACAGTTATCCCACTCCACAACTGGGGATCCATGTTGGATCCCGGGAACTACCACCTCATCAGTCTGATGAGCCTGATCTGCAAGGCTATGGAACGTATTATCATTGAACTTATAAACAAAGACATTGGCAACCTTAAAACACTGGACCCCACCCAGTTTGGGTTCATGAAGGGCCGATCTTGTCTCCTGAACCTGACTGACTTCTTCGAATCAGTCTTCAGAACTGTGGACAAGGGTAAGGCAGTCCACACAGCCTATCTCGACCTCACCAAGGCCTCTGACACCATCCCCCACTCTGGAATCATAGATAAACTTACTAAGCTGGGCATTAATCCCTATGTCATTTGATGAGTTGCCAACTGGCTTACTGACGGAACCCACACTGTAAAAGTAGCTGACTCCAAATCCAGCTCCAGACAAGTGACAAGTGGAGTACCTCAGGGTTCAGTCCTGGGACCTCTCTTGTTTGGCATCTACTTCTCTGAAGTACAGGCCAACACTAAGGGACTCTGGCAAACAAAGTTCACAGATGACTGCAAACTGGGAGCCATTACTGAATCCCCAAATGATGTCAATACTCTACAAAAGGGCCTTACAGAAACAGATGCTTGGTGCCAGAGCCATGGGCTCAAGCTCAATGCCAAGAAATGCATACTTATCCCCTTTGGGAAAAAACATGCACCCGTGAATTACCACATAGGTGGCAGTACACTGAACACCAAAAGTGTGAAAAGAGACTTAGGGACACAGGTGGACAGTGGTCTCACCTTCAATAACCACATTGCCACAACAGTCAGGAAATCCTTCTATGTGGCATACCTCATCACTAAGGGCTTTTCATCCAGAAAAAAGGAGGTCATTGTCCCACTGTACTCATCCCTCATTAGACCCATTATAGAATACAATGCCCCATTTGGTATGTACCTCTCAAGATATCTGCAACAACTGGAAAGGCCACATAAATACCTCACTAAAAGAATCACAGGCCTAAAGCAGATGCCCTATGCTGACCGCCTTAAAAATCTCCAGCTATACTCTGTCGCATATCATCTACTCTGAGGCGATCTCTGCTTAACATACAAGGCCATGTCAAACTCAGAGCTGTTGGACATGCTACACTTAAAGAAATCCCAATCCCTCAGAGCCATACGCTCCAGGGATCAAAACCTTGTCAACACAATAAACAAAACATGCTGAAGGGATAGGTTCCTGACCCAGAGACTCCCCAGACTCTGGAATAGACTGCCCATACATGTCAAGCAGAGCACCTCTTTGGCCTTCTTCAAAAGGAACCTTGATGACTGGATGGGCAAAAGGAAATTCACCCCAGAGATTGTGTCAGTCACCCTGCTAGACAGGGGTCCAGGGAAGTAAATAGTGTGGGAATAAATAGCCAGGGAATTGTTATAGCTAGGCTTGTATAGGCCCTAGGGCTGATAGCATAGTACCAACCTATGAACCTATGAACCTTTAGTTGTTGGTTAATGTTGCCTCTCCAAGCATGTGAAACACACCAATAGTTTGTGCTTTACTACAGTCTTCTTTCAGGTTCATGGTGTAGTGTAGTGATAAATGTTCTGCAGTCAAGTTCCCTAAGGGTTGGATTTTGTTACCTCTTTCAGTCTACAAGAGTATGCAATGCACTATCAGTGTGTGTTTTCCCACTTGAGTCTCTTTGTTTCCTGCTACAGCTCAGCATATAAATATAGTGTCATGGGATTAGAAGTGATGAAGGTTGTGAGTTCAAATAACCCGGATGTTGAATATCATTGCCTGTTTCATTCTGCAAATGTGAATCAGGCCATCTGTGTCTGTGCTTGACTGTATGCTTCTTTCGGGTTCCTGATATAGTATAGCATGCAACATTAGTGCCATTGGTTTTATAGGTAAGTACTAGACTAGCTGCCCTTGTGGACCATTTTAAGTCAAGCCAACTTATCCTTAGTGAGAATAAGACTCTGTAACTGTCATTGGTGAGGTAAACAACTTAACTGTTATGTCAACTCTCACCCACATTTTAATTTTCCCTTTTTCTTAGCTTCATGGTTTTATAAGTTTATAGCTAATTACTATGCTAGCTTTTGTAACATCCTAGCCAATTTTCCTCCCAAAGGTGAGAATCAAACACTGTATCTTGTGTCCGTGACAACTTAACCATTATACCAACCCTCAATCATTTGAAGTACCAGGTGATGAAGGTTGTGGATTCAAGTACCTAGGTGTTGGTTACTGGCACATCATTACAATGGTGTGCTTGTTTCATGTCCGTTAAAGTTTTTTCTCTTCCCAACATCTTTCTTGATAACTTTTCCATTATACACATTTATTTGTTTTTTTTTCTGCTTGTCTCCATTTCTTTTACATTTATATGCAACAGCATCTGAACCAGTACATCTGGCAACATCCAGGTCTGTCACTTCACCAACAGTGATTGTGACAACACTGCCAATAAGACCACAGGCAGAAATGATACCAGCTGCTACTGTCACTTACCTAATGTATTACTTTCTTCTTTCCTTGTTTTACCACTTACCAGTCTTCTCATAGGTTCATAGGTTGGTACTAGGCTATCAGCCCTAGGGCCTATACAAGCCTAGGCATAACAATTCCCTGGATATTTCTTCTCACAATATTTACTTCCCTGGACCCCTGTCTAGCAGGGTGACTGACGTGATCCCCGGGGTGGATTTCCTATCTCACATCCAATTATCAAGGTTCCTTTTGAAGATGGCCAAGGAGGCGCTCTGCTTGACATGTATGGGCAGTCTATTCCAGAGTATGGGGAGTATCTGGGTCAGGAACCTATCCCTCCAGCATGTTTTGTTCATTGTGATGACAAGGTTTAGATCCCTGGAGTGTATGGCTCTGAGGGATTGGGATTTCTTTAAGTGGAGCATGTCCAACAGCTCAGGGTTTGACATGGTCTTGTATGTTAAGCAGAGTTTGCCTCTGAGTAGACGATATGCCACGGAGTATATCTGGAGTTTTTTAAGGCAATCAGCATAGAACATCTGCTTTAGGCCTGTGATTCTTTTAGTGAGGTATTTCTGTGGCCTTTCCAGCTGTTGCAGATGTCTTGTGAGGTACATACCAAATGGGGCATTATACTCTATAATGGGTCTAATGAGGGATGAGTACAGTGGGACGATGACCTCCTTTTTTCTGGATGAAAAGCCCTTAGTGATGATGTGTGCCACATAGAAGGATTTCCTGACTGATATGGCGATGTGGTTATCGAAAGTGAGACCACTGTCCACCTGTGTCCCTAAGTCTCTCATCACACTTTTGATGTTTAGTGTACTGCCTTCTATGTTGTAATTCATGGGTACATGTTTTTTTCCAAAGGGGATAACTATACATTTCTTGGCATTAAGCTTGAGCCCATGGCTCTGGCATCAGGTATCTGTTTCTGTAAGGCCCTTTTGTAGAATATCCACATAATTTGGGGATTCAGTAATGGCTCCCAGTTTGTAGTCATCTGCAAACTTTATTAGTCAGAGTCCCTTAGTGTTGGCTTGTACTTCAGAGAAGTAGATGCAAACAAGAGTGGTCCCAGGACTGAACCCTGAGGTACTCCACTTGTCACTTGTCTTGAGCTGGGTTTGGAGTCAGCTACTTTTACAGTCTGGGTTCTGTCAGTAAGCCAGTTGGCAACCCATTGAGTGACGTAGGGATTTATGCCCAGCATAGTAAGTTTATCTATGATTCCAGAGTGGGGGATGGTGTTGAAGGCCTTGGCAAGGTCAAGCTAGGCTGTGTGGACCTCCTTACCCTTGTCCACAGCTCTGGAGACTGATTCAAATAAGTCAATCAGGTTCAGGAGACAAGAACGGCCCTTCACAAACCTAAACTGGGTGGGGTCCAGTGTTTGAAGGTTGCCAATGCCTTTGTTTATAGGTTCCATGATAATGCATTACATGTCCTTGCAGATCAGGCTCATCAGACTGATGGGACGGTAGTTCCCAGGATCCAAGGTGTAGCTGTGCACCACTTAGTAGGCTTGAAGCCTGAGGTGAGGCTATGATTAAACATGACACTTAGGTGAGGTGCCAGTTCATTTTGTAGTTCATGTAGTACACAGCCTGGGATGTCATCTGGTCCCATGGATGCTGTATTCTTAGCTTTGGAGAGTGCAGTTTCTACCTGTGTGGCCGTGATTACCGGAATTTGGCAATGTTTTGGTATTGAAATTGGCCCTTTAGGGGGTGAGAGGGGGGTGACGTTGGCACTAAATTGATCTGTCAGGATATTGGCAATATCCTTGGGATCAGTATATTTAATGCCATTCTGTTGAAGCTGAGAGCAGATCTGAGCATTGCCATTTAGATTCTTGACATAACTATAGAATGCCTTGAGGGTGTCTTTAGAATCTTTGCCAATTGTATTTTCATAACTAGCTTTTGAGGATTTTATGGGGGATCTCAGATTCTTACTGAGGCTGGTGAGGGAGTTTTTTGCATCCTGGGATTTTCCTCTTTTCTGCAACAGTTTCTTCCTTCTGTTATATAGTTTGTTTATTGCAGGGGACCACCGGATTGGCTTCCTTTTTTTTGGAGGAGAGCATCTTGGTTCTATTTGGGATGGCACGATTCATGCACAAGTGGATGTGCTCATACAGTGCCTTAGTGTTGGATTCTGCAGTCTAATTTTCAACCTTTAGTTTTGCCAAAAATATAGATCTACACACAAGCTTCATGGCCCTTCATTCAAAAGCTGCTGGAAGTACTCCTTCCATCTGCATTTGATGTCCTATCATTTATGAATGGTGTCTGAGTGCTGTCTTCTTTAGCTTTCTTTCTTTTCCTTGCAACTTGACAGAGTACCTTTGTTTCATCTGTTGAGTCACTTTCTAGAAGTTAGTAAGGTGCCTTGTTCTTTGTTATTGTGACTGCTCTCTTAGCCTCCTTGTTAGCTAACAAGTCTTCAGTCTGAGCCTAGTCCTTATTTTCTAGCTCCCACGTTTTCCTGCATTCCTTCTTTCTTCAGATAACTTTCAGGAATTTTGCATTCCAGAAACAGCTTTTCTTATGCGCCTTATTTTCATTCCTCACTCAGCTGTGTATCTGTTTTGCAATCTTCACATATGCTGTTTGGAGACACTGCCAGTCTTCTTTGACTCCCGAGGTGTTAGAACCCTAGAATTTCTTTAAACTCTTGTGCTGTCATTGCAGTTAAATATCAAATCTTCAGCCTACCCCCTTCAGTTTTAGAGCCTTATTGTTTGCAGTTGATGATGACCACCAATGGTTTATACTGGGGATGGTTGTTTCACTGGGAGAGGGGGGAACTCTGCAATATCTGATTTTACACCAATGCCTTTTGGAGTGCCTTCTGTGTGGAGTCTGAATGTCCTCCCCACGGTCGATTGGCCTCCGAAAGACATGCGTGAATGGGCGTGCTTTCGCTGAAGGTTGGGCATTAGGCTGGCAACTCGGCACCATAAAAAATACTGCCAATCATTAGTGGACCGGAGTTCCACTGTGGCAACCCCTAACCGGGAAAAGCCAAAAAGACAAACAAACACCAATACCTTTTCTTTACTAGGAGAAAGTCCACCTGAGTTGCATGTTGTCCACTCTTGTATGTGATCTTTTTACTGTCTTACTGAAACATCTGTTTATCACTATCAAAACAACACATGGACTCTCCTTTATTCCTGTTGTCCCAACAATGTGGACACAGTCAGTTTTATATCCTCCTATGTACTGATATGAGCATTCAGGTCTTCCATAGTCAATACCAACTCATGCTGTCCTGTTGTCCTACATTATCTTGTAGGTCTTCCAACTGCTGCTTGAATGCAGTCTTTGCCTCACTGTCACAGCCCTTCTGTGTAGCATATGCTGAAGTTATAAATACTCCCTTATCTTTACACTAAAGTCTAATTGCCATGAGTAGATTATTAATCCTGATGATATGCCTCATTGTCTAAAGTAGGCTTTCCCTCACCACAATTCCCACACAATTTCTAGCCTGTGCTCAGCCTGCGTACCTTGGATTCCAAGCCAAGTGGTCTTTACACATTTCCTCCTGGATACACAGGATGTCCAATTTCCTCCTTACTTTCTTGTCATCCACTTCCAAGTTGCATCCTCTGAGTGAACCTGTAGTCTGTGTAGCAAAATTTAGTTCATGTGGTGGATTTAATGGTTTCATGTCCAGCTTTGGAGCTGTCCAGGTAACCCATGCTAGGAAACTGGACACCAGTTCACCAACAGGTTATTGACTCAAGGCTGATGGGCTTTATGGCAGGCACACAGTAGTCAGTAGAGAGACATAGACCACCTACCTGGTCTTTGGCATAACCAGCCTCTCTATCCACTTATCAGAAGTAAGTACCCATGCACATTTCGGCAACATCATTAAACAGGGCCAAAAATGCCTACTCCTGACACAGTCTGTGATCTAGTTTTCTCCTACCTAGAGAAGAATATTATGCAGCATCACATTAGATGCCAAAAGCCATTAACCTATGCAGCTCTTCGCCTAATAGGCAACAGCTAGAATCTATGCTGCTGTCCACAGCTCCATTCAGGTTTGGGTGGATGACTTTAAAATAGAAACACCCAAGATTATTACTATTTTTGGGAGAGAACCCACAGAGATATGGGTAGAATGCACAAAATGCATACGGGCATTTGCCAGAGGTCAGGCTCAAACCCTTTATTAATTAATTTATTTATTTATTTATTTATTGACATTTGATTATCGGGAAAGTCTGATTGAGTAGAAGCTCATTTTCAGCAAAGGCCTGGGAAGAAAAGCTCCAAATTATTGCAAAACATTTTAAGAACAATAATTTTAATATTTAATATTTAGAGAAATTTTAGACAGTTTGTAGAGAAATTAAAGGTAAGTTAGTCTAATACAAACAGGAATTGTAATATGATGTGAGGGTAAAACAGGCTTATGGTATGTTTAGAGAGAAAGCCAGAGATGAGAATTAGATAGCAGTAAGGAAGTAAGCAAAGAAGGGATAATAAGGAGGTATAAAGAATGAAAAGGTACTTGTTCACATTTAGGGATATAGTTTATCCTGGTTTTGAGCAAAAACAGCGGCAGATTTCAACTAAGAAATCCTTCAGAGTGGCTTTGAAAGATGGAAGGGAGGGTATAGACCTGATGGATACAAGTACGGAGTTCCAGGCCTTATCAACCTTTTACGAATGCAGACAATGCTCAGAAGATTTGTTAGGTTTGTAGACAGACATGAGTTTTTGGTCACTGGATTGAAATAGCCAACTGGGAACATAGTTGTGTAGAATGTTTATTAGTGCTGTATAGGCAGACGGAAGCTGGATAATTTTATAGGTGGCAAGAAGTTGTGCATGTTAGTTGATGTGGCAGTTCTAACCAATTAAAGCTTTTCAGTGCTTTACAGTAGTGAGTTCTGAAAGGAGTATATGCTGCAAATTTAGAAACTTTGTTATAGCATTGGTCAAGTTTAAATTTTTGTGAAGCCTGGAGGTTAGTAAGGATGGGATAAAGAATAGTATAGGGGAGATAAATAGTAGCAAGGGTAGTTTTAGTTGGGTTGGTGAGAAAAGTTTTGACTGTGTAAAGCATTCTTAGCTTTTGATGAGTTGTTCTCATGCAATTTTGTATATGCAGGTCAAATGTAAGATTATCATCCACTATCACTCCTAATAGCTGACTATGAGAAGTGACTTCAATGGTTGTAGTGTTAAGAGAGAGGACTTTAAATTTTGTTTTTATCATAAGAGAGGGATTTGGGCAAAAATTAGCTATTTGGTCTTTTTTGGATCGAGCATGAGTTGTCAGTTATGCAGCCATGTTTCAGTGGCTGTTAAAGCTTTCTGAGTCATTTTTGGAGGTGTACCATTTTGTCAGATGTACAAATGAGAGTGGAATCATCTGTGTATTATATTAAGGTGGCCTGTTGTGTGGTACACCGGTGGGGAAAGGGAGGTATGGAGGGAGAATGGAGTGCCATTTTACTGACTGATACCTATTGGACAGGTAGCTTTAGAACCACAGAAGGGTGGGTTGAAAGAGACGTACTGAGGACATTTGAAGTAGAAGTCTGCTGTGACAAACTCTGTCAAAGGCTTTAGATAAGTCTAGAAATAAGGAAGAGACTATTTGCCATTATCATTAGCTTTATTGACTGTATCTATATAGTTTAGAGGAGCATTGTTAGTACTGTGGGAAAGACTGAAGCCATGTTGTATAGGGGATAGGACCTCTTCCTGCAGGTGATAGTCTAGCAATTGTTTTTGAATACATTTTTCAAGAATTTTGGTGAGGGGGGGATTAGATTTCTATAGGTCTAAATTTATTAAGGCCTGCTGAATTTCCTCGTTGTGCAGAGGAATAATGTGTGACTTTTTCCAGATGGAAGGAATGTGGGATTCCTGACTGACCTATTTATAAGAATTGAGACAGGATAAGCCATGCTATTGGCTGCTATTTTTAGGTACTCACTTGGAAGGTCATCAGCTGAAGAAGAGCATGGTTTAAGTTTGTTTCAGAGTAGTTTTATATAGGATGTGGGCACAGGTTTGAAGGTGAAAGTGGATGTGGTGATATGTGGCTGTTGGGCAGGGTTGGGATTCGATGTTGAGGAATCCTTGATTTGAGATGCTATACTATCTATACAATAAGAGTTGAACTGTATTGAAGTTATGAGTGATGAGTTATCAGGAGAGGGGTTTGGGTTGCATTTTTTGCTTGGATGTAAGACTTCTTTAAAGGATGTTCAACATTTTTTAGGGTTGTGTTAAGTATTATTCTGAAAATTATTATAGTGCAGTTTTTGTCTTCGTTTATGTGCATTTTAGTACAGTTGCAAAGCATTCTGAAGTTTTTAGGATATTGAGTTGCTTTATATTTTGCTATTCTTTCCATGCATGTTTCTCTATCTTGCATTAGCATTCTACTCTTTTTTGAAAGCCAAACTGCATTATTTGTTTTAAGTCGCTTCCTTCTAGGAGGTACACGGCTATTCGGGATATTTAAAAAAGTATTGAATTAATTTACAGCATCATCTAAGGAGAGGATTTTTAGGAAGTTCCAGTTAATAGATCATAGTGTAGTAATGAATATTTCTGGGTTAAACTTGGAAACATTATCTGTTGATTTATAAATATGCTGTTTAACTGGATATGTGCAATATCTAGTTGTATTGACTGGGAAATGATCACTGAGAGAGTCTAACATTGTGGGGTGGAGTATTTGCTAGGCTGTGATACTAAGATCCAATCTAATAGAGAATTTGATGTCTTTGTTATAATGTGTAGGGCTATTAATTAGTATTGTGAAACCATATTAGTTCATGCTAGATGTAGTGGATTTACAGTTTATGTCCAACCAATTGATATTCATGTCACCTAGCAATATTTTTTCTTGTAGAAATGTTATAGATATCCAATGTAGGATATCTTCCAGTATAGCTGATTTGTCACCAGGAGAGATAAAAACGACAGTAATACATATTTGTTTATAATTGTTTATCTTGAGGAAAGCAATAAGAAGTTCTGCTGGACTGACTTTTGGTGTTGGTTTGCTGTATGGGGAAATGTGGTAGGTATTGGGAATTATTAAAGAAATACCACTACTTCTCCTCTTTATACAGTCATTACAGATGATATTATAGCCAGGAGGTTTAACTTCAGAGTTAATTATGCCGGGTTTAAGCCAAGTGTCAGTTACAGTGAGAGCATCAGGCTTATGTTGGATGATCCAGGCATGTAGTTCAACAGTTTTATTTCTTATACTTCTAACATTTATTGCAGCAAAAATTAGATCACCACGTTTGGGGACTGGCTGTTGTTGGGTTACAGAAGAGTGTGGGAGAGAATTATCTTTATGTTCATTGTGATAGGTGGGGCCAGGATTAGGGTATATATCTCTTCCTAGAAGGATTTTAGTATGTTGGGGAATTAAGCATACTTGTCTTTTGGAGAGGATCCTTGCAATAAATTTTGTTTTGGTTTGAGCTGAAGTGCAATTAATCAGCTTGTATTTGGAATAAAGGTGAGGGGCAGTATTAAACAGGTTTAGTGCAATGTGTGGAGATTGTGAATAGGATGTATGGATAGGTGGTTGGGAGAGAGTTGGAGAGATGTAAGATGTGAGATATTATTGAGTCATGGTAGGAGGAAAGATGGCACAGCAGGAGGAGAAGAATAGAGGCTAAGCTGAAGAGTAACATAATTAAGTACAGGGATCTGTCACATGGTGGGGAAGCAGCAATGAAGATGGAAACAGGAAGTTGCAGGACAGCAGGAGATTCAGTGATGGTGGAATCTGAAAGCTGGAAGGGGATAGGTAAGGAGAGAAGTATTTTCTATAAAAGAAGAGAGGTAAGTTGTCCTAGTATCTTCTCTGGAATGTAAGGAATAGAGGGGTATTAAAGGCTGGAGTATAATAATGTAGTCAAAATAAGAATAAATGAAGGTTTATTTCGAAAAAAGAAAAATATACAATGTGGAATAGATAGGTACTATTAGGGAGGGCTGTGATTATAAATAAAAAATTGTGAAGCAGTTAGGGAGGGAGAAAGATAGTTGGGAATGAGGCTAAAAATTAAATAGAGATTGGGAAGTAGAAAACAAAAAACAGAAGTGTATGTATAGAAGTAGAAAGGTCATTTGGGGAGGGTTTTGGAATAAGAGTCACAAGTAAAATGTTTATGTAGGAAGTATAATTTTATTGTAAGAGGGTGTAGGTGGAAATTCTGCGCAAGGTAGGGGAAGGAAGTGAAGCAGAGCATAGCAAGGCTGAGAAGATTGGGCTACCCACTCTAAGGTCCATTTACAACTGAGATCAGTCAATTTATAGCCAGAAGAAAGCAGTTATCACGGAAATGCAAGTAAAATAACTTGTCTGTCATTTCCTGAGGCTAAATAATTGGCATATGCAATATAGATTACTGGTTAAGCAAAAGCAGATAGTGGCCAACTTAGTTAGAGGTCTTTAGTGAGCATGGACTATTTCACAGAGACTTTCACTCACTCCCAAGGCAGGCATTTATTTAACCGATTAAAGGTAAAACACAGCAAGGTTCATTATGATAAATATGAGTACCTGTGTTAGGAAGGTGAAGACCTTAACCATTATGGTAACTATACTTCTGTCTGTTTTTCTTCCTGCTTTTGCTTTATTATGTATAGTTTCATACTATCAAACATGCTACAGCATGCATAGCATGTTGCATATTTTTATTATTGCTCCCAGCTGCTTCTAAAAATGTTATATTCATCTGCTTCATACGTCGCAACTATCACCAAAATCAACTAATAAATAAATATGCAAGCAAATATGTGGGTAAGAGATAAAAGACATTCAGAAATCAGAATGCATCTGTGAATGAGATGGTACATCATGCCTGTGGTATTATATACTACAAGGTGAAAATCCCTTAAATTCCTTTTAAGCAAAATATTTGCGGAACTTTAGCCATAAGATTACTTTATTAAAAATGTATGCAACTGTCTTTTCATGTTTGCCACCAGTGATTGATATGACCACTTAGTTGGCTCCACCCCCTCAGTGTGTAAACACACACACACACACACACACACACACACACACACACACACACACACACACACACACACACACACACACACGTGTAGTTATTCAAAATTCTCAGCCTTGTTACAATTTATTGGTCACTTATTTTCATTCATCTATTTGCTATTTCAATCAATCACATTCTTAACATCAAAGAAGAGAAAAGAAGGAGCTGTATGTTCAATTATTTATGCATCAGTAACCAGAGTATTACATTATAAATGATGTAGATGGATTTTTTTCACACTAATGAGGTAAATCTAGGTTTGACTATTTTGCATAGAAACATATAGTTTAGCTATGTGCTTAAAGTATCTTTTGACTGGGTAACTGTTGCTTTTAACAACAGGCAGTAATATGTTTTCATGAAACATAAAAGTAGTTTCTTATTCAGTGACAGAAATCACATTCCTGTGAATGGCATACGTTTTGTGAAATATGTTCTTAAATATGGGAATGAATGAACTTATTTTCCCGTGATTTTGGGAGTGGGGAGAATGCCTGCCAACTTGTGTGTGAAATCAGACACCACTGACTTCAGGCCCCCTCTCATCATACTGCTCAATCCTATCCCTGGACCACCTCACTGTGAGGTAAACCCCAGCCATGCCCCTTCACCAGGCAGGCCTCAGTTCTCCAGATGAGGAGACCTTATAATTCTGTGGACTATGAATGTCCTACAATCAGGAAGGTAATGGGAATGGTGAAGGCTATAAAGTCAGAAGTAGTCCAATGGCACAGGTGTATGTCACGTCTCTTGTCATGCTAGTGTCCCAAGATTGACTAGGAACTTAAAACCTGAAGGGTTGGCTTGGAGGGGGGGGTAGGCTTTATCTGCTGACAGAGAGCTCACTTACTTTGGGAGAGAGTGTGAGATTTGGCACCACGATGCTGCTTTCTAGTGATGGCTGGAGAGCAGCAGTAGTGTCTTGGAAGCAATCAAGAACACAGAGAGGGTTCATAGGTTCATACTAGGCTATCTGCCCAAGGGCATTTATAAGCCTAGCCATAGTTATGTGGCTTTCGCCACCCCTTTAGTTTGAATAAAACTATGCCTATTATTTTGCTGTGCCTCTGTCAACCAGTGACACTGAAGTAATCCCTGGGGTATATCTGCGATCTCCCATCCATTGGTCAAGATTCCTCTTGAACAAGGCCAGCGAGGTGCTCTGCCTCACATGTACCGGGATTTTGTTCCACAGCATAGGGAGTCTCTGGGTGATGAATCTGTCCCTCCAGCATGGTTAGCATCAAAACATCACTGGCAAGTGTACACATGGGTGCATGCTTAAATCATTTCATACCCCCACCTTTGGTAATCTATGTAAACAAAATCTCCATGGTTAGGGCTGAGTGTCAGTGACACAGAGAAAAGATACCTTCATTTCCTCCCCTCCCCTGTAAAGACATCTGAATGTTTCTCCAATTGTGTTCCAAGGCTGACAGTCCCTGTCTGGGGAGTAAGCTAATCAGTCTGGAGGAGGGTTGGGGGAAGAAGTGGCAATAACTACCTGCAGATATTTCTTCTAGCTAAGAGGGGGACAAAAATAATATTAAAAAACTGTAATAAAATCTGAGACAGACGTATTGAGGCTTACTGAAATTATAACTATAATTTTTAGCTGTGAAACACAACCTCAGCATTAGCAGTTTCTGTCATTGTATACAGACTTTTATAGCTATTGCTTTCAGTGTCATAGTATTTTGTTTGCTCTCTTTAACTGATTGTCTTGTCTCAACCTCTTAGATCAAGAAATCTGGACAGAGCCTAAAATAATGGGGGGACAAACGCCCTAAAATAGGGGCAAATTTTAAATATTGTTCTTATAAATTTAGAAAGTCGGTAGAGTAACAGAATTTTTGCTAACTTGCATTTTCTGAAGGATATGAAGTCTGAAACTCAAATGTATATCATTATTTAGTGACTTCAATCCTCAGTGGTTTGCCAGAAAAATACAACTTTTATGAGGAACAGAACAACAATATGAAACAAAAATCTGGACATTCTGTGAAAACCTGGACAGTTAAGAGGTATGCTTGCATTATAATCTTTTTGTAGTGCATGGAGCGCAATGATTGTACACTGCTATTTGAAAACAAAATTAAGCAAGAAAGTGGCACAAAACTGACCTTAACAAATGTTAAGTACACCTCTGCTTATATTGTTAAGCTCGAGTCTAGCACCAGGCAATAAAACTTGCCTGTACTGACCATCAAATGACAGCAGCAGCAATAAGGCTTTGTTTTTACCTGCTATCCATACTGGTCTTCTTCCAGCTTTTCCCAGTTAGGGGTCACCACAGCAGATCACCTGTCTGCTCATGATTGGCAGTGGAGTTTTACAGTGTCGAGTTGCCAGCCTGGCACCCAACCTTCCACAGAAGGCACACACATACTCATACCTAGGGCCAATTTAGAGTGTCCAATCCACCTACAACATGTCTTTGGGATGTGGGAGGAAACCCACGCAACCACAGGGAGGACATGCAGACTTTGAACAGAAGGCACCCCAGCTGAGGATCAAACCAGAGAATCTGTTGCTGTGAGGTGGCAATGCTAACCGCTGCACCACCGCGGCCACCTTACCTGCTGTCCATACTGGTAACGTGTCCATAGGTTTTTCTAATAAACTTAGAAAGTTGCAAGAATAACAGGATTTGTGTTAGCATGTATTGTCTGAAGGATATAAACTCTAGAAATCCAATATATATCATTATTTGCTGACTTCAGCGCTCAGTGGTTTGCAAAAGAAACACAGATTTTATATGGGGCAAACCAAAAATATGAAGCAATAATCTGGACATTCTGCGAAAATTGAGACAGTTGAGACCAATGAAAAATAAGTGTAACCATGACGTACAGCATTACACTGCCTTTCTGACAGTCTCCGCTGTTATAGGGCTTTGAAAGCTGTCAAAACACTTCAAGATTTTTTCCCCTGTAACTAGCAGTACATGGAGCAGATAAATCTCCATCCACTACAAGGAATTATGATTGGGTTGCCAATCATAACCCTTAATTTGTGTTGTCCACATGGATGCCAAGATTGGCATCCAAATCAAGAAAACATAATAAGCGGGTTATGATCGGTGAACCGATCATAAGCCTATGTATTATATTCCCTTATATTATAATCTTCATATTATGTGCTCATTTCACCTTTGGTGTTAAACTTTTATCTTCTATTTGTTTGTTTGATAAGTTGTAGTAACAAACATACACTGGCAAGACAGCCTTAAGTGGTTCTTCCTAAAATCTGTGACTTAGTGTATATCTCCACTAAAGTCACAGCTAAACTAACAAAGTCAAAAAAAAAAAAAAAAAAAGTCGGAGCCAGGCTCGGTTCTTTCTACCTCCGGATTTATGCTCAAGATGGTATTCTCCAGTGATCCCAGTCTGAGAAAATATTACTAATAAAAGATTATAATAACAACTTTAAATTAAATCCAAGTTGAACCATTGTCATTTAAACTTTCTTTTTATTTGAAGCAGGTCAGATGAGCACTGATTTAACATTAAATCAGTGCTCATCTGACCTGCTTCAAATAAAAAGAAAGTTTAAAAAGATAATGGTTCAACTTGGATTTAATTTAAAGTTTTTATTAGCAATCTTTTATAGTAATATTTTCTCAGACTGAGATCAATGAAGAATGTCATTCTGAGCATAAATCCAAAGGTAAAAAAACCCTAGCCTGGCTCCAACTTTTTCTTTTTTGACTTTGTTAGTTTGATAAGTTGGAAAATTATGGCATTTGGCTGGCTAACATCTTGATTTCGTCCAGTTTATTTTTACTTCCTAAAGGTTTAGTTTTTCTTTATTTAGAATTTGATATTGAAATCAAATGATGTACTTTATAATGTGTTGCACTGCACAAATTTTATTTGAAATGCTTTGTGTTTCTGAGATGTTGAATTTATATCTTTGCTTCAACTTGATGTGAATTTATATTTCATTTTACTATCTTAATGCCTGCATATTATTAATTAAATTAGCATGTTAGTGGTCTCTGAGCTAGATTCAGAAATAGCCTCCACCATAAGCCCTAACATGGTCTGCTACTGTTGGCAGCTGCAACAGGGAATGTTGTTGCCAAAGTGAGGCATGGACCAGCAGAGGAAAATACAGCTGCAAAGTAAACACACATGATTCAGAAACATGCAAATTAGCCAAAAATGAGGTCTTTCCCCATTGGAACTAATTTGTCTCAGAAATGCGTTTTCAGCAATCACAGAAACAAATCCATTGGGTGCAACTTCTACAGCCTAAGGTGGGGTTCTTTTTGAAACCCTGGGGAACGTCTCATCTATACATCGGAATTTATTGTATATAGCTTATATTTATGTATTTTTTTATTTTTTTATTGTCATTTGTTAACCGGGCTGGTCCAGCTGAGCCAAAGGCCTGTTTTCAGTGGAGACCCGAGGAGAAAAGCTCCAGTTACAATTACAGTCATTCAATGCAAACATATTTAGCTGTCTTTTATGCTATCTATATATTAAATTGTGTTATATTTAGTCCATACTTTAGCTGTTTTTCCTAACTTTTGTTTAATATTTGTCTATATGAATTTCATGTATTTTGTACAATACTTCATGATAAAGTACTATTACAATGTTGAGTTGAGCCTGTGCTGTGTGATTTACAAGCTGAACACATAAACTTAATAGCCCAGTCCCTCTAAAACTTGCTGGTCTGTAACATAACTTTCGATTCCACTAGTTACTTAGCAAAACAAAAATTTGTTAACTGAGCATAAGGTGGGATGAATCAACATTACTGATGCCTGTTAGCATTTATTGAATGCAGTATTTTTGTACATTTAAAAGTTAGGGTGAATTCACAAATGGCAGTGTCATTTCTCTATAGCTAAGAGTATAATGCAATATAAAAAAGATTGTATAATGCAACATATTGTTGTTTACCCTTTGCTGTGTCAGCTTCCAATAAGTTATGCTTAAATGTTTATTAATTAATTAATTTATTTATTTATTTATTGCTTGCATTGTGAAGCAAAGTTCAAAAATGTTAAAAACAGAAGATTTGTCTTTTTTGCACCTGCACCCAAGCCTCCCACACCCATTTATTTGATGTATGCAAACTAAAAAAGCACACAACAGTGTGAAAAAGTGAAAACTTCAATGAAGTGTATGACAGGGCTTGTGCAATAAAAATCAATGTGGTTTCAATAAACCTCAATGAAAATAAATCACATTAAGAATAGTTAAACTATGCTCACAAGACTGTAACACAGCCATGCTGGAACAGACTGTTGATTTAGTTTTGCATATTTATAGTGTGTGTGTGTGTGTGTGTGTGTGTGTGTGTGTGTGTGTGTGTGTGTGTGTGTGTGTGTGTGTGTCTGTATGTGTGCGTGTGTGTGTCTCTGGAACTGTCACTGATGATGAAGACTATATGTTATTGCTTATGATATAATCGTGTTTGCTCACAATTTATATATAAATAAGGGATAATCTTAAACAACAAATTCACAGCACTTAAGAGGCTTGCTGAGATGTATTGAAAGATTTTTTTAGGACTGAACTTTAGTATTATTTGCTCTCAAACCATGTACAAAAATGATCTTTTCCCTCAGAGTTCTGTTTTGTGTTCTATTCCTAAAGATTGGTCTTGCAGACAGAAGATAAGGCCAGTAAGAAATGTCACACTGAGCTCTTTCAAATGGCTTGACCCAAGATCCAAGCCTAATCAATCAGTAGCTTCTCTACGAGGAAATGAGGTGATTTGGATTACTCACAATATATCGACATGGAAAGGTTCACAAAGTGACTAGATCTAGAGATAATGAAGGCTACCATTGGCACACCTATTCCTGAAGTTTCAAACTGAGTCTCAAAAGCAAAACCTACCATATGGCTCTTGATCATATTCATGAAAGAGATGGAGTAGTTCAAAAACACAACATTTTTTTGGAAGGCATAAGCAAAGCAGAAGCAGACTAGAGCAAATCACACAAGTGAACCAGAAACTCATTTAATTAGCATAAGCCAGGAATAAAATTAGTATAACAGTATCTTAGTAAACATGCCACACACACCTGCATGCTCTGTCATGATCATGATACAAAACACCAGCGTAAAACATCTGTCTTCTCAAGACAGCAAAGTGTGTGTGTGTGTGTGTGTGTGTGTGTGTGTGTGTGTGTGTGTGTGTGTGTGTGTGTGTGTGTGTGTGTGTGTGTGTGTGTGTGTGTGTGTGTGTGTGTGTGTGTGTGTGCTGCTAGACTAAACATGAATAGCTCACATTTTCCCCTAAATATTATCATTTATCATTTAATTTTGTTCACAGCTAATTTATTTTAGTCCACCATGTCTTTGCTGCTGCATTTTCAAACACACAACTGTAGGATATGATGATAGCTTAACACTAACTAGCCCACCTTGACTGCCACTTCACCTACCTTTTAGATAAGCTACTGCCCTTCACTATAAAGGCTCATACATATCCACTTGCTATTGAATAGGTTTACAATTTCCAAAATTCTACTCCTCTGCTCTCACTGTAATTTTAGCATTTACAAGAAAGTATTGCATACATCCATATTCACTGTAGTGCAGAAATACCTCTATATATTATCAGATTTCTTTCTGTTCTGCATGCATTGCATTTGTTTTTTGGGGGAGGGGAGGGTAACAAAGTAATCAAACTCTGCAGCTTAGTGCAGTGAATTAAGGATAAGAGCTGATAATGAGCTTCATATAGGGCTTGGTTTCCTCAACTTCCTTTTGCTGATGAAACCCTGAGATCAAGAAAGGAAAAGCACTAGTGGTACGACCTAACTCTTCAGTTTTCCTGCGGACTTTATTCCTGCAGTAGTCCATTCTAATTCAGAGACAAGCTCTCAAATCACTGCAATGGGTCATCTCCTTTGCCAAGCCACATGTTAATGAGGCATTCTAGGGGAGCAGGCTATTCTAATTAACCATGCACCCCCCCCCCCGAAAAAAGCACCACACTAAAGAGAATTTCTTGACTGTGTAAGTTAGCTTGGTTTACTGAGTTAATTAACTCAGCCAAAACTTCAGTATCACCTGTTACCTTCAATGGATGAAATTGCATTAAAGGTTAAGTGTCAAGAGAGTTTAGTGCACACGTGTGTGTATGTGTGTGTGTGTGTGTGTGTGTGTGTGTGTGTGTGTGTGTGTGTGTGTGTGTGTGTGTGTGTGTGACTGAATGGGAGTGCCTGTGGTAAAATGATACATTGGCTGCCAAATAAATGTGATTACCATAGGAAATTGCTGATTAGCATCACACAATTCGGAGATATACAAATTAGCCTTTAATGAAGTCTTTCTTCATTGCAGCTAGCTTAACTCTAAATCACATTTCTTGTGATTGTGGAAACTGCTACTTTTGGCACCAACAGCTTCCAAATGCACAGGATCGCTTTCCTGAATCCTACACTAAGTCTTAGCAACTCACTTAACCAGACACTTCCTGGTCATCCTCTGAAAAGAGGCAGGTGACCTTACTGGGTATACACAGTTAGTAAATAAAAATATGGCTTTTTCATGTATGAATATGGAGGTAATAGCATTTTAAAAAGTCTGATTATTATATAAATATGTAAATTATAAGTACAGAAATTATAAGTAAGTAGAGACATGATGCCAATCAAAATTTAGAAATAGAAAAGTAATTAAACACAAGAAATTTAAGAAACATAACAAATCAAACTGCACTACTTACAGGCCTTTTACAATTCTATTAAGCAAAGTCTGACACCAAGCTCCTTCTGTTTCCTTTCCTTGGAAGTATAAAAGGTCTTTATGTAATATTTCTGTGACTACTGCTGTAGCATTTATAGTATTTTAGATACCCTTTTTTCGATTAGTATCATCATGTTTGCATGTTTTTGGAGACATGAACTCTAAAACAGTGTGGAGTATGTCAATTTGCATCTTCTCAAGAGGCAACTCATCTGATTATCCAGAATTGTATCAGGTAATAACAATTTTTTTGAGAAAGTGGATAAACATTTATTAATGTTCCTTGAGAGGGTTTATCCTAAGAAACTTTTAGATGCTATTAAATTAGAGGTTTGTCAACACAGACAAACAAAATTTAGACAGATTTTATACAACTATGATTTCCAACTAGTAAAAACACTTAAAAGAGAAAATCAAAATTTTAGATTTTACCTTATTCTGAGGAACTGCAGTGGTGGTGCTGCGGTAGCATTGTCGCCTCACAATTAAGACGTAGTTCTGTTCGATTCTCAGCTAGAGAGCATCTTCTGTGTGGAGATATGCATGAATGGGCGTGCCTTCGTTGAAGGTTGTGCGTCAGAGCTGACAACTCGGCACGTAAAAATCTACTGCCAGTCATTAGTGGACCGGAGTTCTGCTGTGGCGACCCCTAACTGGGAAAAGCTGAAAGACACAACAACCTTATTCTGAGGAAATGGAAAATACCAAGAAAGGGATTAAGAGAGATTAGAACCTAGTGTCTACCCAAGAATTGAAACAAATATTAGGAGATGAACTGATTGTTGTTTTTAGTAGGTCCAAAAATAATAAGAATCTATTGAAGAAGAATAAAAACATTACATTGAGAAGGGATTATAGGAAAATGGCAAAATGTGGATATACTGCAAGTTTTTCAAATACATAATGCATTGTCCATGTGTTATTGTTGAAGGGTTGTGGGGGTCTGTAGTCTGTCCAGGGTGATTCAACTGTGAAATGTGTGGAATTGTCTACCTTTCTTCTTGCCTTGCAAGCCTTACAGCCGGTTCACAGACAGGAACCAGGAAGTTAGAACTGAGGAATCCACCTCAAAAATTCCAAACACAAGTGGAGTCCTTTAGGGATCAGTCATCGGACCGCTCCTTTTAGGCATTTACTTCTATCAATTCAAGGCCAGTGTCAATGGTATCTGGCTGATATTTGGAGAGAACTGCAAATTAGGACAGTCACATAAACCCCACTGAGACTAATGATCTCCAGGAAGGGCTGACACAGGCAAATAACCTGTGACACAGGTATGGACTAAAACTAAATGCCAAGAAATGCATAACAATATCCTTCGGGAAGTTATCTACCTCTGGTAACTATCATGTTGATGACACACCCCTATGAATCAACTCAGCAGTCAGGGACTTGGAGAAACACATAGATAGTAATCTAGCCTTTCACCATCTAGTGTCTACAGCAGGGAGGAAATAATTCTATGTAGTGCAACAAAGGTATGGCATCTACATCCAAGGAGGTCATTTTTCCACTGTATTCAGCATTCATCAGACCCTTCATTGAGGTCAATGCCCCCTTTGGCATGTACCTAACTAGACACATCCAACAATTGGAATGTCCACAGAGGTTCCTTAATAAAAGAATACAGGGCACAAGTAACATGTCCTGTACAGACCACTTCAAAGCCCTATCCCTGTAGTCTGTCTTTTACATGCTGCTGCAGGTAGATTTATGCCTGGCATACAAGACAATGTCAGACTTCACCTTGATGGACTTGCAGCATATCTACAAAGCAAGCAGCACTAGAATTACCCATTCTAAGGACTTAAGGTCTGATGGAAAGACAGATATGTATCCCAGAGACTATCCCTTCTCTGAAATAGGCTTCCGATCCATATGACACAGAGCTCCTCCTTAACCCAATTCAAGTATAATTTGGAAATTTGTATGGAGAACAGGAAATTCATCCCTGGTTTGGCACCTGTGCCTCTAATATACACAGGCAGATGGTAAATGGTTCATTTCCCTGGCCCCAGTTTGTAAATGTTTCATCTTCCAAGCCCCTTCTTACACTAATCAAGTTTACCAAAACTTGTCAAAGATTTGGGGTGCATGGCTATGCTTAAAAATACCTTAGTCGTCATTAATCTACAAAACCAAAAAGTAAAACGGTCACACAGACAAACCAATTAGCAAAACATAAACTCTAGCTTGGCTAAGATTTTCTTGTAGTTTTTACCAGTCATCATTAACCTAGTACACACCTATGAACCTATGTAATCATTTTAAGTTGGCAAGACCAAGAGATAATTAAAGCAGAGAATTACAGAACATTGTTATGATATTAAATTATAAAAATACTAATAATGCTCTATATAAACATAGTGTGCAATGGTTTTAAATGATTGTTATTTGTTTTTATCCTAGAAAAAGTTGAGAAGAATCCAAGGAGCTGAGAATGGGAGAGTGGACTTGAATATCAGGAATTAGTATGAAAATCTGGTGGTCCCCTGCTATAAACAAACTATACAACAGAAGGAAGAAACTGTTGCAGAAAAAAGGACAATCCCAGGATGCAAAAAACTCCCTCACCAGCCTCAGTAAAAAGCTGAGATCCCTCATAAAATCCTCAAAAGCTAGTTATGAAAATAAAATTGCCAAAGATTCCAAAGACAACCATAAGGCATTCTATAGTTATGTCAAGAATCTAAATGGCAATGCTCAGATCTGCTCTGAGCTACAACAGAATGGCATTAAATATACTGATCCCAAGGATATTGCCAATATCCTGCCAGATCGATTTAGTGCCAACGTCACCCCCCTCTCACCCCCTAAAGGGCCCATCTCAATACCAAAAGATTGACAAATTCCAATAATCACGGCCACAAAGGTAGAAACTGCACTCTCCAAAACTAAGAATACAGCATCCATGGGAGCAGAGGACATCCCAGGCTGTGTACTACATGAACTACAAAATGAACTGCCACCTCACCTAAGTGTCATGTTTAATCATAGCCTCACCTCAGGCTTCGTGCCCACTGAGTGGCACACAGCTACAGTTATCCCTCTCCACAAGGGAGGATCCGCCTTGGATCCCAGGAACTACCGTCCCATCAGTCTGACAAGCCTGATCTGCAAGGGCATGGAATGCATTATCATGGAACTTATAAACAAAGATATTGACAACCTTCAAACACTGGACCCACCCAGTTTGGGTTTGTGAAGGGCTGAGCTTGTCTCCTGAATCTGATTGACTTCTTCGAATCAGTCTCCAGAGCTGTGGATGATGGTAAGGTGGTCCACACAGCTTATCTGGACCTCGCCAAGGCCTTTGACACCATCCCCCACTCTGGAATCATAGATAAACTTACTAAGCTGGGCATAAATCCCTACGTCACTCGATGGGTTGCCAACTGGCTTACTGACAGAACCCAGACTGTAAAAGTAGCCGACTCCAAATCCAGCTCCAGACAGTGACAAGTGGAGTACCTCAGGGTTCAGTCCTGGGACCACTCTTGTTTGCCATCTACTTCTCTGAAGTACAGGCCAACACTAAGGGACTCTGGCTAACAAAGTTTGCAGATGACTGCAAACTGGGAGCCATTATTGAATCCCAAAATGATGTGGATATTCTACAAAAGGGCCTTACAGAAACAGATGCCTGGTGCCAGAGCAATGGGCTCAAGCTTAATGCCAAGAAATGTATAGTTATCCCCCTTGGAAAAAAACATGTACCCATGAATTGCCACATAGGTTGCAGGACACTAAACATCGAAAGTGTGATGAGAGACTTAGGGACACAGGTGGACAGTGATCTCACTTTCGATAACCACATTGCCACAACAGTCAGGAAATCTTTCTAGTTGGCACACCTCATCACTAAGGGCTTTTCATCCAGAAAAAAGGAGGTCATTGTCCCACTGTACTCATCCCTCATTAGACCCATTATATAGTATAATGCCCCGTTTGGTATGTACCTCACAAGACATCTGCAACAGCTGGAAAGGCCACAGAAATACCTCCCTAAAAGAATCTCAGGCCTAAAGCAAATGCCATATGCTGACCATCTAAAAAAACTCCAGCTATACTCTGTGGCATATCGTCTACTCAGAGGCGATCTCTGCTTAACATACAAGGCCATGTCAAACCCTGAGCTGTTGGACATGCTCCACTTAAAGAAATTCCAATCCCTCAGAGCCACACACTCCAGGGATCTAAACCTTGTCATCACAATGAACAAAACATGCTGGATGGATAGGTTCCTGACCCAGAGACTCCCCATACACTGGAATAGACTGCCCATACATGTCAAGCAGAGCACCTCATTGGCCCTCTTCAAAAGGAACCTTGATGATTGGATGGGAGATAGGAAATTCACCCTGGGGATCATGTCAGTCGCCCTGCTAGACAAGGGTCCAGAGAAGTAAATATTGTGGGAAGAAATATCCAGAGAATTGTTATGGCTAGGCTTGCATAGGCCCTAGGGCTGATAGCCTAGTACCAGCCTATGAACCTATGAACAACTTAGGTTGAATGCCATACAGTTTACAGGTCTTAACCAACTGTCCATTTCTACTGTTGTAAATTTAAGAGGTACAAAATTATAAAGGCTTAGCGGAAGTATTTTTATTTATTCAATTGATTATTTACAGAAATAAATATGTGGTGATCTTTGGTTATTCTTTTCAGTATTTATATTATTGTAACTGGTGAATATGCACATCAGGGTAGTAAAAAGTGTTATTTTTGAATGTGTTTATGGGTTTTGTGATTGAAACAATGTTTTCCTGTTGTTTAATTAATTATTCATGTTGTTGGATTTGGGTCCGGTTTAATTTTTATGTTTTTATGTATGCATGTAATAGGTCTAAGCTTTTAAATTCACTTAGTTTCTATCTTAATTTGTTCTGTATATGGGCCACAGCATTCAAATGAGATTAAGACAGTTAAAATCTGCAGAAATAATAAGACTTTAAGTGAACTCAAATAAACCACTTCCCAGAGTGCTACAATATCCTCTGAAGCCAGAAGAAGAAGAAGAGGGAATCCACCCTGTTCTCCAGTCTCTGTTTCAGCAGGGAATAAGCATCCCTATTAAAAGCTGTTGTAATACTCACAAATTTCTGGTTAAAATACCGACAAGTCTGTGCAGGATTTACAAGGCATAAATCAGGTCGTACTTCCCTCTTATCCTGTTGTCTCTAACCCTAAAACTATTCTTAGCTGTGGAGAAACATAGGCTTCTTATTTCTCTGATACAGATTTATGCTCAGCTTTCATATCTATACCTATACACCCTGACAGCGAGTATCTGTTTGATTTTGCATATAGAGGACAACAGTAGACTTCGACAAGGCTACCTCAGGGATATACTGAATCTTCATCCGTATTTTCAGAAATCTTATAGGTTCATAGGTTCATAGGAGGGTACTAGGCTATTGGCCCTAGGGCCTATATAAGCCTAGCCAAAAATGTACCCTGGCTTTCGCCACCCAAGAAAATTATTTTCCTGTGCCCCTGTTGAGCAGAGCCACAGAAGTGATCCCCAGGGTAAATTTCCTATCTCCCATCCAATCATCAAGATTTTTCTTGAAGAGTGGTAATGAGGAGCTCTGTTTGACATAGATAGGTCGTCTGTTCCAGAGTAATGGAAGTCTCTGGGACAGGAATCTATTCCTCCAGCATGTCTGTTTATTGTGGTTATAAGGTTTAGGTCCCTAGAGTGTGTAGCTCGGAGGGATTGGGATTTCTTTAAGTGGAGCATGTCCAACAGCTCTGGGTTTGACATAGCTTTGTATGTTAGGCAGAGATCGCCTCTGAGTAGGTGATATGCGACGGAGTAAAGCTGGAGTTTTTTGAGATGGTCTGCGTAGGGCATCTGTTTGAGGGCAGTAATCCTGTTTGTGAGGTATTTCTGTGGCCTTTCCAGTTGTTGTAGATGTCTTAAGAGGGACTTGGAAGATGCACAGTTTCCTCATCAGTTCCTGTTCACTAAACTAGCAGAGAAAGGACATAAGGTGTCAAGAGAATAATTACAGCCTTGGTCATCAAAGGTGATGTATCTGGGTCACAAGGAAATGGACAGATATTACCTTCATTTGTCAAGATAGTAACTGAAGCTCCACATCGAGTCACCTTGAAACAGCTTAGATCTGTCTTAGGTATGGAAGGATATTGTAGGCAATGGATTTCAAATCTTGCCAAGCTGGCAAAGCCACTTACAAACCTGCTAAAACAAAATACACCAGATCCATTGCTGTGGGGAGAAAGTGAGGAAAATTCATGTATTTTGTAAAAGCAAGCTTAGCAAATGATCCTTCTTTAGGTCGACCAGATTACAGAAAGCCATTTATGCTTTTTAGTCAAGATAAAAGTGTTTTTGCAGCAGGAGTGCTTACACAAAGGTATGAGGAAAATCATAAACCTTTGGGTCATTATAGCACGGCATTCGATCCAGCGGCCAAAGGACTGCTACCTTACCTGACAGCATTTGCTGCAGCTGCCCTGATGGCAGAACATGTTGCTCTGTTTGTTCTAGGACATGAACTAACAACTGCAGTTCCCCTTGCAGTCGCTGCCATTTTACTAAAAACAAAAATGCAGCATTCTTCTACTTCAAGGCTGACAAAATATGAGTTGCTGCTGATTTCAGACCCAATTATCGCAATTGTTTGGTATTCAGTTGTCAACCCTGCATTTCTGCTATCAAATGCAGGGGAGGGAAAACCACATGACTGTATTATTGTTACTATTTGCTTTCTCATAGGAATGACCTGACTGATGTGCTTCCTGAAAATGCTGAACTAGAATTATTTGTGAATGGATACTGGGGCTGGAATGAAAAAGGATGTCTGGTAGCTGGAACTGAAAATAGTGTGATGATATAAGAAAGGCTGGAAGGGGGTCACTTTAGCTCAAGTGGCTGAATTGCTAGCACTTGCTAAGACATGTCAGTTTTCAAAGGAGAAAGTGAACATTTATACAGACAGTAGATATGTATTTAGTATGGTGCATGACTTTGTGGTACTATGGAGACAACGTGGATTCTTGACATCAGCAGGCACATAAATTAAAAATGGTCGGTATGTAAAATTACTGTTAGATTCTCTTTTGATGCCTAAGCAGGTAGTGGTTGTAAAAATGCAAGCACATAGTAAAGGAACCACTATGTTGTCAAGGGTTAATAATCTGGCTGCAAGAGCTATAAAGCAAACTGTTGGGTTAAATAATTGTCTAATTTATGTGATTATGGTAACTGAAAAGCTGTGTAACCCTTATACTTAATTTTGACAGAATGATCACTCTGCAGGATGAGGCATCAGAAAATAAGAAAAAAAATGGACTGAATCAGTTTATATGAAATAATGAATTGGCATTGCAACATCCTGGCAGACACTTTGTGGCATCTCAGTCCATATTGTCTCGGTTGTTAAAATCATATCATTTACCTAACCATCTAGGTAGAAAGTTTGTAATTTTTACTAAATCATGACTGCTTCGCTCCGTCTTTTCATTCTGTGATTCCGCATTATGTACAGAACTGTGAAATGCGTCTGTCTTTATAATGCGTTTACTAGTATTAAAACTAAAGATTCAGCTCTACCACCCCCTTAGGCCCCACTTGTAAATATTCAGTCAGATTTCATCCAGCTGAAGTGATGTAGCAACAGTAACATATAGTACGTTTTAGAAATTGTCTGCTTATTTCCAGTCTGGATTGAAGCTTATCAATGTGCTAAACGTAATGCAGACACTGTAGCAAAGAAATCGCTGCAAGAATTTATAACAAGATTTGGGGGTTCCTCACTCTAGTAATTCAGACAGGGATACACACTTCACTGCTTAGATCATAAAGAAATTGCATCAGACTGTTAAAGTAAATTTGCGTCTCCACTGTCCTCAACACCCTCAGACCTCTGGCTTAGTTGAGCACTTGAATCAGATCATAAAGATTAGACTGGGAAAGATATGTGAAGAGATTCATCCAAAGTGGCCTGATGCACTGCTTTTGGTTTTGATAAATAAAAGAAGAACTGTAAATGCAAAGAGAAAACTTATTCCACATGAGATTCTTATTAGCGATCCCATGAGAATGCCATATGCTCCACCTGTCTAAAATTTGGAGCATACATTAACTGATAATGCACTGCTGGCTTACTGTTTAGAACTTGCTTCTATCTTATAGACTTTTCATTGAAGGACCGATGAAGTCCTTCCCCAATCTTTGGCTCAACCCTGAAAGTAGGCATTAGGAACAGAAAAAGAGGGCATCCCCTGCTCAATGATGTTGAAGTGATGTCATGAAATGGGTGGAGTATGGGTGGGAGAAAGGAGGGGGTGGGCGTAGATACTGGTGATGCAAGGGATGTGGCCTTACTCCGGTTTTAGCCACAACAAAAGGCGGCAACCCTAGGTACTTTCTTTCTCCCTCATTACAGTGTCTATACAACTATAGCCAAACTGAATGCTTTATCAGATGTATTAAATGAACTTTAAGAGAAGTGACTGAAATGAGGGCTGTGTTGCAGAATAGATTATCCCTATATATGATATTGGCTTCTAAAGGTAGGGGGTCTGTTTGCCCTTGGAAAAGCACTCTTGTTCTTATATTTCTGATTTCTAAGATGATCAAGGAAAATTAGCTGATTATGTATTAGAGTTTGCTAAAAATCTAACTAGAAACTGAAACAAAATAGGCATTCATTGGCTGGTATGGAAATAGCTGGTTAATAAATATGTTTGGGAATATAGGAACTAGTATTTTTCAGAATTTGTTATAGTAATTGTAGTTTATCTTATAGCTTTAGCATACTATTTAATTAAAATGTATTGTTGAACTGTTTTGTGACAAAAGCTTAAACAATAGTAATTATTTTCTCCCAAAGAAAGACAACTCCAGAACATATGTGTTTGACAACAGTAATAACACTGTTATTGATAACCTACAAAATACTGCATTATGATCAAAGGTGACACCTCAGGGGTGTCAAGTGAGGATGTAATGGAATTAGAGAAAACATGTTATAGTAAATGTAAGTTTGTCTGTTATATTCTGTAATTGAAAATGCTTAGAGATGCATTTCAGATACTAAATGCAGCCTGACATGACATGTTATCTTCCTTTCTTATCATAATAATAGTCAACAAAGCAGCAGGCATATTTTCTTTTCTGTCTTAGGCAAATTCTATAGGTGCATTACTAACTTAAATTAAGGAAGGAACTAGCTGCATGAACTATTGAAGATAGCTCTAAGAAAACACCATAAAGATGTCAGAGTTGCTTATGCCATAACTTATTCTGATGAAGTTCACCAAGTATGACTGTAACATGGTGGAGTTCAAAACATGACCAAATTCAGCTTTCCTTACTTAGTAAAAGAACAATGATATGCTCACATGTACTTTTGCCATGAACAACATGAGTAGTTGTAAGATTCTGATTTGTTAAAATTGTATCTTTCCATGTGTGCCTCATACTATAATTAATGTATTTAAAGGTAAAAAAGGGTTGTTTTGCCAGAGTTCTGTGGTATCATATTAGAAAATTCATGGTTCCTCCTCATGAGCTGTGATTTGGAAAAAATATTATATTTGTAGTCAGATATTCTGTCTGTCTTTGCATTATTTCTTTCCTTAACACCCCCATTGTAGCCAAAGAAAACTTGCTTACTAAGCTTACAACCATTGGACCATCAAAAAGCTTGGTCTCATCGATAAAGTATAAATAATGTATACTATATCCCCTGTTATGAGACCAGTGTCATGAATTTACAGTTTGTCATTCAAACATCTAGATTAGGTTTAAAGGCAGATATAGATTTGCTATGTTGAATATGTAATGGATGTATCCCATAGACAAGGTATTCATTTGGTCGTGAAACTTGAAGTCTTTAGAGCAGGTATTGGATAGGTTATTAATCTTGAAGAGGTGGAGGAGATTAAAGAGGGTAGGATCGTTTATAGCTGAATAAGCCATAGCTCACATCCCTAGAATCTGTCTATAGGGAAATGGCTTACAGGCAATCAGACCAGCTGAACCTTGTAGAAAGACCTGGTCAGTACAACAGGTCCTGTAGTACTGATTGTTGAAGCAGAAATTATCAACATAGGTGCCAGGGTCTCTGATGATGGTATTTGTTTTAAACGGGGAACCAGTCAGAAATGTTATGCAAGAGTGGAGAGGAGATTTTACCACAGCTGACAAGGCTGTCTAGACTGCACTTGTCTTGCTTTAATTCCTCCAGGTGTTTTGGATTTTTAATGCCATGAAGAGAATAGACCCCATTCCTAAGTCAGATTATGATTAAAGTTCATGAAATTAGTATTGTTTCGGTCTTTGGTTTTAACCAAGAGTGTTCTTCTCAGTACCTGCAATATGAATTTATTTGCGTCCTTCTGTAATTCATAAGGGGTTACATGCATTGGTAGCATATTTAAGTCTTTTTTGTTAGACCTGTTGCTTCTGCTACTGTTGGAACAGTCTGGATGTCTTTCTTCCACATTGGTCTCATTTCTTCCTGTAAATTACTGTATTGTATGACTCTGTGTCTCTCTGGTATCACTGGGTATAACAGTTTCAATGATCAATGCTACTTTTGTCTTTTTTTTTTCATTGACTAATGTCACAAAAGGAAATACTGCCAGCCCAGCTATCTGGAATTTTTTAAATAATTCTATGTCATTTGTGAATATTGATATGATTTATACAGAACTGTATGTTAAGTACTGAGCTAAAATGTAACCATAGCATGCCCTGCTGGCTTAGAATAGAAATGTATATAAACTATTGTAATTGTGTAACTGTGTATGTTTTAACAGTATAAACTAGAACATAGAGGGTTAACTTGAAAAACTTCAAGAAAATAAGTTGAAATTAAATTGTTTTATAATTGTGCTATCAAAGTTATCTTTCAATTTCAGCCAACAGGAGGCAGGATGTCTACACTAGGGGACTCTTTGTGTTGTTTTGTAAGTGTTTTATTGTTGTATGTCTTCCAGCAGTTACAAAGATCTGAAGGCTATGTATTTTCACTGAGATATGTTAAATGTGGGTAGTTTCAGATAATAGGGGGTTTAGCTTGGGAACTGAAAGTCAGGTGACAAAAAGTGATGTCATCCAAGCTAACCCAGCAGTAATAGTTGATATTAATTTAAGAATCCTCTCAGAGAGAGAGTGTATTTTGTATTTTGTCTTTGACCTAACAAGAACCTCCACCCATCACCACTCCTCACTTGCCTTGCTGTAAGTAAGTTTTTATGGCATAGTAACTCTTTTGGATTCAGATAGGAATATAATAAAGTGTAGCTTACATGTTTCATTATTTATTTGAGACTGTCCTGCAATGTTGTTTTAAATATTTCTGTGATTTTGATCACTGATGTAACTGTTTACTTATTTAGTATTGTCTTGTTCTTTTATTATTTATTAGTAAATATATTTAAACCTTTTACTTCTGCCTGGTTTGTTTAGAGATATTTAAGCTCTTAGAGTGCTTGCATATATATCTGGTGACACTGTGCATCCCACTCCTAAATAGCCTTGCTCTTGGTCAGACTACCATTTGGATTAATAACAAAATTACACAGTAGGATTGGACACCCTTTGGTAAGGGCCTTAAAGTAGCTGATAAGGGGTTCTGGTGGCAGTGATTACCTTATAGTCTGAGCAGAAGGGGGCATTGCTAGTAAACCTGTGCCAGCCTTTGCAAGGTGTGTGTTTGTGTATATATCAACTTTCAAAGTGTGTGTGTGTGTGTGTGTGTGTGTGTGTGTGTGTGTGTGTGTGTGTGTGTGTGTGTGTGTGTGTGTGTGTGTGTGTGTGTGTGTGCATTTGTACATGTGTGTGTGTGAGCGTGTGTGCACGTGTATGCGTGTGTGTACATGTGTGTGCACTTGTGTGCACGTGTGTACGTGTGTGAGTGTGTGTGTGTGTGTGTGTGTGTGTGTGTGTGTGTGTGTCAGCAACTTGGGCAGGGACATGAAGCACTAGTTAGACAGTGAGAGAGTTGGGAGGACTTGGCTTGAAACTCTGGTAAGGACTCAACTCTAGAGCTGTGCCAGTGAGGAGTCTAATTGGAGATCTGGGAAAGAGGGAGAAACCAGCTCCATACTGACTGTGATCTCTGTGTTTCGGTCTTTGGTTTTAACCAAGAGTGTTCTTCTCAGTACCTGCAATATGAATTTATTTGCGTCCTTCTGTAATTCATAAGGGGTTGCATGCATTGGTAGCATATTTAAGTCTTTTTTGTTAGACCTGTTGCTTCTGCTACTGTTGGAACAGTCTGGATGTCTTTCTTCCACATTGGTCTCATTTCTTCCTATAAATTCCTGTATTGTATGACTCTGTGTCTCTCTGGTATCACTGGGTATAACAGTTTCAATGATCAATGCTACTTTTGTCTTTTTTTTTTTTCATTGACTAATGTCACAAAAGGAAATACTGCCAGCCCAGCTATCTGGAATTTTATAAATAATTCTATGTCATTTGTGAATATTGATATGATTTATACAGAACTGTATGTTAAGTACTGAGCTAAAATGTAACCACAGCATGCCCTGCTGGCTTAGAATAGAAATGTATATAAACTATTGTAATTGTGTAACTGTGTATGTTTTAACAGTATAAACTAGAACATAGAGGGTTAACTTGAAAAACTTCAAGAAAATAAGTTGAAATTAAATTGTTTTATAATTGTGCTATCAAAGTTATCTTTCAATTTCAGCCAACAGGAGGCAGGATGTCTACACTAGGGGACTCTTTGTGTTGTTTTGTAAGTGTTTTATTGTTGTATGTCTTCCAGCAGTTACAAAGATCTGAAGGCTATGTATTTTCACTGAGATATGTTAAATGTGGGTAGTTTCAGATAATAGGGGGTTTAGCTTGGGAACTGAAAGTCAGGTGACAAAAAGTGATGTCATCCAAGCTAACCTAGTAGTAATAGTTGATATTAATTTAAGAATCCTCTCAGAGAGAGAGTGTATTTTGTATTTTGTCTTTGACCTAACAAGAACCTCCACCCATCACCACTCCTCACTTGCCTTGCTGTAAGTAAGTTTTTATGGCATAATAACTCTTTTAGATTCAGATAGGAATATAGTAAAGTGTAGCTTACATGTTTCATTATTTATTTGAGACTGTCCTGCAATGTTGTTTTAAATATTTCTGTGATTTTGATCACTGATGTAACTGTTTACTTATTTAGTATTGTCTTGTTCTTTTATTATTTCTTAGTAAATATATTTAAACCTTTTACTTCTGCCTGGTTTGTTTAGAGATATTTAAGCTCTGAGAGTGCTTGCATATGTATCTGGTGACACTGTGCATCCCACTCCTAAATAGCCTTGCTCTTGGTCAGACTACCATTTGGATTAATAACAAAATTACACAGTAGGATTGGACACCCTTTGGTAAGGGCCTTAAAGTAGCTGATAAGGGGTTCTGGTGGCAGTGATTACCTTACAGTCTGAGCAGAAGGGGGCATAGCTAGTAAACCTGTGCCAGCCTTTGCAAGGTGTGTGTTTGTGTATATATCAACTTTCAAAGTGTGTGTGTGTGTGTGTGTGTGTGTGTGTGTGTGTGTGTGTGTGTGTGTGTGTGTGTGTGTGTGTGTGTGTGTGTCAGCAACTTGGGCAGGGACATGAAGCACTAGTTAGACAGTGAGAGAGTTGTGAGGACTTGGCTTGAAACTCTGGCTAAGGACTCAACTCTAGAGCTGTGCCAGTGGGGAGTCTAATTGGGGATTTGGGAAAGAGGGAGAAACCAGCTCCAGACTGACTGTGATCTCTGTGTGCTTTTAAGGGGAATTCCACTTTACTGTGTGTGTACTTGTCATCCTCCCAGTGTGTACATCCCCCACTGTTGCCAGTGGTGAGGATTGAGGCTCCTTGATTACTGGGCCAGTGCAGGGGTGTCACAACTACTATATCTTCTTTTCTTGCATCTATTTTTCCTGAACTCTTGGTAATGGGTCATCCCATGTAATACAAACATCATCATTCTCTATAATGCTTTGTGATTTATGCTTGAAATGCTTCTTGTCTACTTCTAAATTGTAGTGTTTGCACAATCCACAATGGAACAGTCTTGTTACATTATTGTGTCTTTCAGTATACAAGCCATCTGCCATGAATGTATCACACACAGCAACAAGATATGTGACTGTTTCCAGTTCTGTTTTACAGGACATGAATTTGTCTATTACCCAGCACCACCATTATTAGCCTTTTATCTTTTGCTTCCAATTTGCCTCTTCTTAACTATTTCTGTATCATATCTTGGTCAGCATGAGGTTATTCCAGATGATCTCTAAATGTGCCACTATATTTGACAATGTTCCCAAATCTTTCCATCGCATCTGATCCTTTTTTTATGTTCTTTCTTTTGTTCTTTGACAGATTCAGTCACTGCCTGATATTTTTCTTCCTGTGGTTTGATTTTCATCTCTACTTTATTTCAAAATGCTTCTGCTAAACTAAGCAAAGATGTCATCTTAGACATCTTCTCATGTCTCAAACCTTTCACTGTGTTTGGGCATGATGAGGTCAGCAGATATGTATGCAGTCCAATGACTGTGGATCTATACATGTAGTCAATTTTGAGGAGGTCCTTACCTCCTTCAGAATAGGGAATATATAATGTTGGCATAGACTGATTTTTATATATCATTTGGTAGGACTGGAGTATTTTTCTTGTCTTTATGTTCAACTGAATCGATACTTTTTGGGAAAATCAATCACGCCAACTGGAAGAACACATTAATTTATAGCTTGAACTTTAATCCTTGATGCTGAGGTTGTTTTCAATATTAGATTTAATCTTCTGAAGTATTCCTTACTGTGCTTTATCCTCAAGTGTTCATGTCTTATTGCCAACCCTTCATCTATTCCCAAGTATTTATATACTTCCTGCTTATCAAGTTCCTTTATATCACATTTCTGTCCCATGCTGATATTTTTTTGGTGCTGCAGCTTTCCTATTTTAAATGTTGCTTTTGTGCATTTATCAAAACCAACTATCATTCTTATATCATCTGAGAAAGTTTTAACCATTGGTAGTTGTACTTTCAGCTCCTTATCTGATGAACTATACAATTCTAAGTCAGCCACAAAAAGTATGTGAGATGTCTTTAAACAAAGTTCTTTGATGGAAGTTAAACTGTAGCCATAGCCCAATCTGTTAAGTAAATAGCTTAATGGGTTAAGGGCAAGATAAAACAGCCATGGTGACAAAGAATCACCCTGGAAATTCCCACTATGAATTTTTATCCCTGAGATAATATTTTGCCCGTTGTCATGGCTCAGCTGTAAAGCTGTTTGCCACTGATTCAGTCACTGCAGTGTAATTGGTCAATGTAGAGTGTATCTTATAGATCTGTAAGCATTCCCTTATCCACAAAAGTGGGGTGCTGTCAAATACTCTTTTGTATTCTATCCGTCATATGTAGTTTCTTTCCCTTTTTACAACTATGTGTTATGACTTTGTTTACCAACAAATGATTCTTTGTTCCATATGACTTTCTTTTATTACATTTTTGTTCCATTGCCATAATTTAATTTATTTTCTAAATGACTATACACTCTGTCTGCATCAATTTCAGTATATACTTTGTATATTGTCAGAATGCAAGTTATTAGTTTATAGTTCTTAGGATGGCTTGCAGGTTCACTCTTAAGGTTCAAAGACCCATAGGTGTGTACTAGGCTAATGACCACAGGGGCCTTTTTTAAACCTAGTCATGCATAGCAAATTTCTGAAAAGTTCTGGTACCCTTGATAAGTGTAAGCAGGGGCTTTGGGGATGAAACATTTACAAACAGGGGTCAGTGAGATGAACCATTTACTGGCTGCCTATGTCCATTAGAACATGTGTGCCAAACCAGGGAGCAGTCCCAGGAATGACCTCTGAGGGACTCCTCTTGTGACTGCCTCTTTGTAGAGTCAGACTCCCTGATTTTAACTTACTGGGTCCTGTCTCTGAGCCAGCTGGCTATCCACTGGATGTTATAATAATTTATACCTAACATCTTGAGTTTGTCAACAATGCTTGAGTGAGGTACTGTGTCAAATGCCTTTGCCAGTACAAGGTAGGCAGTGTGAACCATTTTGCGCTCAGGCAATGGAAGTGGCCTTAAGCAGTATCAATTTTCCTGTTGCTAACGAGGTTGGTGTCTGTTCAGGATGTGTGTGTAAGTAATTCTTGTTCAGGTCTAAATCTATGTGTAAAGATGTTAATACCTTGTGACAAAAGAAAATATATTTTCCTTTTTTAATTTCTCCAAGACTTTTGGGTTTCTAATACCATGATAGGAATGGACCCCATTCCTAAGTCAAAGTATGATTAAAGTTCATAATATTGGTATTGTTTCAATCTTTGATGTAAGCCAGAAGTGCTCTTTGCAGCAACCACAGTGTGCCCAGTAATAACTTCTTCTGTAATTTGTACAGAGTTACATGTATCAGAAACATATCTAAGTACAATTGTAAATTATTTTTTATAAAACCTGTTGCTCCTACTACTACTGGAACTATCTGGTAACCTTCTTCCACATTGCCCTCATTTCTGCCTGCAAATCCTGGTATTTTATGACTTTGTGTCTCTCTGTATTTAAAAATATATAGTCACTGGGTGTAGCAATTTCAATAATCAATGCTACTTTTGTCTTCTTTTCATAGAGTACTACATCTGGTTTTCTCACAATATTTTGAACTGTTGGTAATGGATGATCCCATGTGATATAAACTTCATCATTTTCTATGATGCTTTGTGGCGCATGTTTCCAGTGCTTTTCAGCCACTTCATATTACAATGTTTACACAATCCCCAGAGCAATATTCCTGCCACATTATTATGCCTTTCAGTATACCGTCCTTCTGCCATTATATATCACAACCAGCAATGAGGTGTGCCACTGTTTCCAATTCTGTTTTACAAAGCCTACATTTGTCTATTTCTCCCACATGTTCAATGGACTTTGTAAACCAACATGCATGTAATCCACTATCTTGGGCTGCCAATATTAACCTTTTATCTTTTGGTTTAAATTCACCTCTAAAAACTGCAAAAGGTACTGGTCCAAACAGCACAAAAGACTGAAGAATAAAATGGTGAAACACGTACTTATTGTACAACCTTTTATTTAAACACTTTCATCCTAAGACTTCCTCAGAACTTGTCACAGTTAGTTTTACTAACATTCTTTTATACCACTCTTAATTAACAACCACAGCTGTCTTGTTAAAATCAATTAATTATGTTCAATTAACAAAACCATCTGTTAAAACCATAAAAAATATAACAAATAATAAAAAATATAAATTCACCTCTCCTTAACCATTCCTCTGTTCAGTCCTGATCAACATGATGTTGTTCCAAGAGTTTTCTGTACTTGCAACTATATTTATGCATTTTCCACATTTCTTGCCTTCTCATCTGATCCCTCACCTTATGTTATTCCTTTTTTTGACACATTCATTTGCTGCCTGATTTTTATCTACTTCTGGTTTGATTTCTATACCTGCTTGACACCAATATGCCTCTGTTAAACTAAGCAGGGAAGTCATCTTAGACTTAGACTCCTCATGTTTCAAAACTTTCACTACATTTGGGTCTTTTGAAGTTAGAAGATATGTATGCAGTCCCATGATTGCAGATATGTATGTGTAATCATTTTCAATGAGGTTCATCTTTCCTTCAGAACAGGAAATATATAATCTTGGTAAGCACTGATTTTTATAAATCATTGATGAGCATGAAACATCCTTCTTGTTTACCTGTCCAACCTATCCAGCACCTTTGGGGCCAGTCAGTCACTCCAAAACTGTAAGTTAGGACAGGAAGAGCAAATTGGTTTATAACTTGGACTTTGTTCCCAGATGTCAATGCTGTTTTCAGTATTAATTTATGTCTTCTAAAATATTACTTAATAAGTCGTATTCACATTTGATCATGTTTTATTGTTGATCCTTCATCAATTCCCAAATATTTATACACTTCCTCTTCCTCAACTTCTTTATATCACATTATTGTCCCAAACTGATGTGCTCTTGGTGCTGCAGCTTTCCTGTTTTAAAGGTTGCTTTTGCATGTTTATCAAGACCAAATAACATTCTTATATCATCTGAAAAAGTTTTGACAACTTGCAGTTATGCTTTTGGTTCCTCATCTGATGAACTATACAGTTTTAAATCATACACAAAAAGAAGATGAGAAGTCTTTATACTTTGTTGTTTTCTGGAAGCCAAATTATTGCCATGACCTAATTTGTTAAGTAGACAGCTTAATGGGTTAAGGATGACAAAAGAGCAGCGGTGACAAAGAGTCACCCTTGAATATCCCCCTTTGACTTTTTCTCCCTGGAATAAAAATTTGTCCTTTATCATGGCTTAACAGCAAAGTGGTTTGCCACTATTTCTGGTAGCTGCAATGTAATCAGTCAGTGTAGGCTGGATCTTATACATTTTAAGTACTCTTTTATCCATGAATGTGGGATACTGTCAAATGCTTTTTTCGAGTCTGTCCTTGCCATAATTAGATTCTTCCCCTTTTTACAATTCTCCATTAAGACTTCATTTAACAACAAATGATCCTTTGTTCCATATGACTTTCTTTAATTACCCTTTTGTTCTATTGCCATGATTGAGTTTTCTTCTAAATGACTATAAACTCTGTCAGCATCACTTCCAGTGTATAGTTTATACCTCATCAGAAGGCAAGTTATTGGTCTATAGTTTTGAGGATAACTTGCAGGTTTACTGTTAAGTAAGAGCATTGTTTTTCCTGTTTTTAACCAGGCTTGTGTCCGTTCAGGGTACATTTATAAATAGTTCTTACTCATGGCTAAATCTTCATGAAAAGATGTTAATACTTTTAGACAGAAGTTAGGTACTGCATCTGGGCCTCTGGTTTTCTAATTAGAAGCTTTTCTTAACTTTCTTTCAATCTTTCTGGCTGTTACTTCCTCCCACTTCATATCCTGTACATTTGAACTTCTTATTCTTTCTGTTACTTCTTTTATCCATTTAACATCTTTGTTATGTTCCACAGGATCTTCATAGACCTCCTTCTCTTTTGGCTGTTCCCGTTAGGGGTCGCCACAGCAGATCATCTGTTTCCATTTCTTCCTGTCCTCTGCATATTGCTGTGTCACACCAACCACCTGCATGTCCTCTCTCACCACATCCATAAATGTTATCTAAGGCCTTCCTCTTTTCCTCTTACCTGGCAGCTCCATCCTTAGCATCCTTTTCCCAATATACCCAGCATCCATCCTGAGCACATGTCCAAACCAATGCAATCTCGCCTCTCTGGCTTTTTCTCCAAACCGTTCAACCTGAGCTGACCCTCTAATATACTGATTTCTAATCCTGTCCATCCTCATCACACCCAGTGGAAATCTTATCATCTTTAACTTTGCCACATCCAGCTCTGACTCTTGCCTTTTTGTCAATGCCACCATCTCCAACCCATATAACATAGCTGGTCTCACTACCCTCTTGTAAACCTTCTCTTTCACTCTTACTGGTAGCTGTCTGTCACAAATCACTCCTGACACTCTTCTCCACCCATTCCACTGTACCTGTACTCTCTTCTTCACCTCTTTTCTACACTCACCATTACTCTGAACTGTTGATCCCAAGTACTTAAACTCATCCACCTTCACCACCTCTACTCCCTGCAGCCTCACCATTCCTCTATCCTCCCTCTCATTCAGACACATATATGCTGTCTTAGTCCTGCTGACCTTAATTCCTCTCCTCTGTAGAGCATATCTCCACCTCTTCAGGGTGTCCTCAACCTGGTCCCTACTCTCACTATAAATCACAATGTCATCTGCAAACATCATAGTTCACAGGGCCTCCTGTCTGATCTCGTCTGTCAACCTGTCCATCACCATTGCAAATAAGAAAGGGCTCAGAGCTGATCCTTGATGTAATCCCACCTCCACCTTAAACGCATCCGTCACTCCCACCGTAGACCTCACCGCTGTCACACTACTCTCATACATATCCTGTACCACTCTTACCTACTTCTCTGACACACCTGGCTTCCTCATATTGTACCACAACTTCTCTCGAGGCACCCTGTCATATGCTTTCTCTAAGTCCACAAAGACACAATGCAACTCCTTCTGACCTTCTCTATATATCTCCATCGACACTCTTAGACATTTCTCCAAAATGTATCTATTCCTTCTTCTTTGGTGGTGTTTCAGTTCCTTTTGCCTTGTTTCCCAGTTCTCTATAAAACTTTTTTGGGCCATCAGTGAATTGCTTATTTTGTACTTTTCCTTTATATTTATCTGCGTATCTTCTAAGTTTTTTCTGCCTGTGCTGATTTTAGTTTATTATTTGCAATTGTGCATGATAGATCCTGATCTGTTAAAATACTGTGTATTGCTTTTGTCACATCTATCTGAGTATATTAGTCGATCTGTTCCCCCTTCTATATTTTTCTAACAGTGACACTTATTGTCTTAATTGCCTTATAGTTTTCTCTATTTGAAACTTCCATGATGGCATTTGATTTCTCCCCTTCCTTTCCCTTACTGCCCTGTGGTTTTTTTTGGTAAGACTTTATCTGTTATTAATTTAGTTGCACAGTAATACATCTTATTCAATTCTGTTATATTGCATCAATCTCTATGGACAGTCCTAATAACTGTGTTCATTTTTTTATCAAACTTCAAACTTTTTGGGTTTTATTGACCTTCTGCAGTCTATTTCGTTCATTGGTCTTAACATGTCTGTCAATCTCTATTAAATCAAGCAACTCTTAGATCATTTTCTTCTAAACTGAGGGCACATTCTTACTTCTCCATTTCCTGTGGGTATTCTATAGAAAGTTCCAAAGCATCTTCCTACGCCACATTCTTTTCGGTTTCATCCTGTGTCATCCATTGTTCTTTCATATGGGAACTCACTGGCCTATCACTCCATAACACTGATTGCATCAGAGTTGCCATAGTTTCCGGTTCCTTCCCTTGCTGTCCAACTCCAGCTGAACATTTGTACTGATTTCCTATGGAAGGTTCCAAAGTATCTTCATATGGAAACTGGTCAGATGCTGCCTGCTCCACTGGTTTCTCCTTAATTTAAGTGTTAATTGCTCTATCCTGCTGCAATGTAATCTGAGTTAAGTTTTCTACATTAAATCCTTCACTTTGCAGGTAATCCATAACCTCAGTTTCTATTTCTTCAACTTCTCCATTTTATTGTGCAAGTACAGGTAAACACAAACCAAGAAACAACACAAAACTCCAAAAAGCCGGACTGCTAGGAGGAGGACACCAAAAACAGAACATTAAAAAGATACAGGTTTATTCCAAATTAAGCGCTTTTAATCACAGTAAATACTGTAACTTCTTCAGATAAATTAGAACACTGGGCTCATGCCTGTAAATAGTGAAATGTAAAGTCAATAAAACAATTGGTTAGGTGATTAACCAATAATGGTTAATCAGATGATTCTTTCGACAACTAAGTAACAAAAAACAGTGCTCTTTAGTACCTACATGTTCTGAACAATCCATAAAAAACATATATACACGTACCCACATGCAAAACACTAATTTAGTATATTATAAATCATAAAATACCTACAAATACAGTTGTATGTTACAAATGCAAAATATCTAAAATGCTAATAATAACATGAAATACAAACTATATACACCACCCCCCCGGATTCATGAAGCTCGGCGCAAGGCCAGCATAAGGCTTGCACCGGCCGTGTGGCGTAGATGTGGAGTAATCGTGCCATATGCATATTAATAAAGGCGTGCAGCTGCCACAGCCACGTGCATAGGAAACGTGCACGAGTGCAAGGGCATATCGAAGTTGCGCAGGGAGGCGTGTCAATGTCGGCTTCCGAGGAGCAACCTAAACTGCTGAATATTATATTCCGCCAGCAATAGTAATCGTACCTATCAATGTCCGTGGAGACTGAAACGTATGCAAAGCAGAGTCCCTGCAAACAGAAAATGAAGACTCAAACACAAATGCATGGTAGGGAATAACAGGTCCATACCCATGAACAAATGACAGGAAAACCGTGTGCCTGTAGTCCAACGTAGTGTAGATAGCTATACCATGTGGAAGTGAAACGTATCAGATGTTAGAGCGCCGCCAGTAGGCACGTCCAGTCTAACGGAGAGGGTCACCAGCTGACCCATAATTTGAGGGAGGGAACATAGCTGTGCAGTTGTGTCCATAACAAAATACACAAGGAGAAATGTAGATATAGGTAGTGACCGTATGTCTGAATCATATCCCACAAGCCATGTAATAGTCACATACAAAAGGTATGTCCGTATTTCACATACCAAATGTGATAGGAAATAGCATATGCATGTAAACGAAACAGAAGGAGCATATAAATGAGCCATAACAACACGGACACATGTAGGCCAAAAGGAACAGTATGATCCGTACCGCCGACCAAGATTACCACCTGTCCCACTTTGTGAGCGACAGTCCCTCTGTGGGCAGATGTGTCCTGACACAAACATGTAAAACTGGCAAATGTCCAGAGAATATAGGACATAATTCCTCCATAGATGTCATGCAATAGTTGCATTAAACATATTTCACTGGACGTATAATACAGAAATGTCATAACAAATAGAATAAGATACCGAAATGCTACAAGAATAAGCTTAGATATAGGCAAGAATTGTAAGTTCTATCTTCTGAACTGACCGTGGGTATGTGTCGGCCTGTAAAATATGCTGTGTTCACCGCAACTGTCACAGTAGGGTTGCCACCCTTACAAATGGCCAAAGTGGGACATGTTTGGTACAGACATCAGACTGTACAGGCTGACACATACCCACAGCCAGTACAAAGGACAGAACATAACTGTTTTGCCTACAGAAAAGCGTATTCCTGTAGCATTTTAGTTGCTTAGTCTGTTTCTCATAACAGTCAGGTATTTTAGATACAGAATTAACTGTTTAATGCAACTATCACATAAAATATAAGAAATATGTTTGTCCTAAAATCACAGGACATTTGCCATGTTGACAATTACATGTCAGGACACAACTGCCCAAAGAGGGACTGTCCCACACAAAGTGGGACAGGTGGTAACCCTGTGTCACACTGTGGACAATTGAAAAAGTGGAAACACACCCGTTGATTGTGGGGAGGTAATGTCCACAACAGTCGGACATGTGTAAGGAATAGCTTGGACATAGGAAAAGGTGCCATCCTACCAATGAGTAGAACAGGCTGGCAAAATCCAGAGGGCAGCTGTATAATCCGAACGTGTATGTGACACAGTCGAACGGGTAGTACCCGGATACACCAACCAAGTAATAAAAGTGAAGTAAGGGTGTGTACCTATGTGCGTGAGGTATAGCATGTGGACAGCAAATATGGCGGGGTAGTCCACACAACCATAAAGGTACCCAACACATGTAGGGTAGTCAATGTGTAACTCTGGCCATGTCATGGGTCAACAACCAAAGTAGTGCTCTATGGGGTGTGAGTAATTTGCGTGTGAGGGATGTGTGTTTAATGGTAAATTCCTCACAGGCGATACTTGTGTCGTATGCAGAAAAGGTGAACCGGAGTTGTATGAGGGGGCAGCAGGTGAAGTGGAAAGAAACACAACCTCATGTAGAAACAGCTGCAAGACAAGCAGACAGGTCATAGTGTAGAACACAATCCCACAAACATATGAATATGGAAATATGCGAGACAAATGTATACATACGGCACCATCACATACCCACAGATGGGTCCTGATGGAACTGGACATAACAAACGCAACACACCTGGATGCATAATAGCCTACCCAGCGTACCCTCCACAACACAAAACCTGCCACGATACCAGAACGTCCACCAAATCCAGCCGTACTTGGTCCACTGGTTTGTTGCAGAAACAGCTATACACAGTGACCCCTACGCATATGTAGTAGGTATTGTCACTCTAGGCAGTGTCAGGATTGCAAACCATGTATCCCCTGCTGGTAAACCCCCCTGCACATTTTTGTGCAGCCACAAAAATCTTCGTTATCTAACTTGTTTTGGTTTTGACCAATTTTTGGGATATCCCTGATGGGATGACCAACCTGTGTAAATAGTAGAATGGTTATGACGACATGATGTCCAATCCAGTAGATACCTGGACACAAGTCAGAACATGCAGTGGAGGTCCATGACACTGTCCAGCCCTAAGTGGGCATGCATAACCTACCACCCAGGATAAAATACCTTCCCGTGACGCACGTGTCCAGACACGAATAGGAGGGAGAATATAATGAACACATTTGCAAAGTGGAAAATGGCATGAGGGGGAGAAAGACACTATGTAAACAGGTCGACCCTGACCATGTGTGAGGGACACTGACTGTGTGCAGTCGTGACTGACCATACCTGTCAACCTGTGTGAGCAAGATATCTGGACAGAGCCATGAATATAAGTGAGACAAAGGTCCAAAATCAGGGACAATCTGTAAACATATCTCTTAGAAACATAGAATTTGATAGAATAACAGTTTGCACATTGACATTAATGTCTGGAGTATGAAGTCTGAAACCCAACTGTCTGTCAGCACATTCCGACTGCAGTCTTTAATGCTGAGCTACTACCATGCCAGAACACAACAGCGTATTACAGAGGTCTGTGCCATACCACTCAACTGTCCGGATATTTGCAGAATGACTAGGGTCACCACCTGTCCCACTTTGCGAGTAACAGTCCCTCTGTAGGCAGTTGTGTCCTGTGAAAAAAATCAAGACATAGCAAATGTCCTGAGAGTTTATTCCTTAATTTACTTTAATAGTAGCATAAAATGGTTATTTTATATATGAATCCTCAATATATGTGAAGTAGCATAAGCAATTCAAATGTTACTAGAATAAGCTATTATATGTACAAAAAAGGTTAAAATTCAGTACTATGCACGGCTGTAGGTATGTTTTGTCCTGGAAAATCTGACATCTCTACAGAACATGTCCCACTTTGGGCAGTCGAGAAGGTGGCAACCCCAAGAATGACCACAGGTTCGCCCCATAGTGTTGGTGTGTGCCTCTGACAATCTGCACCAGTGTGGTAAATAGCTGAGGATTGACGTCACTAAATAATGAGAAATATCCTGAGTATAAGACTCCACAGCCCGCAGAAAAGTCATGCTAATGCAAGACCTAGCATTCTATCAATGTTGTAAGCTTTTAAGAGCAATCGTGAAAATGTGTCCCTAATTGTCCCCCCCATCGTGTAGGTTTTGCGCAGGTACAGTGCTCTAAGAGGTATGGTCTGTACATATTTACAGGAACAGCCCTTCACACTTTTGTAATGTACAACTGCATACCTGTAGTCACTTCATGTCCAGAAATAACAATCCCCCTATGACTGTATATAGGTAATAGTCAAATGTGAATGGGAACACCCCTCACCGGGGAGTATGGACTGTAACAAACCCACCCATAATATGTAATGCCAACAGAATTAGCTGCTGACAGGTGCCCAAACATGTTAAACATGAATATATGTCTATAAACACAGGTAAAACTTCAAAATAGGGAGATAAGCCCTGTCCATATGCTTCGTCTGACATTTCACCTCGGCCAGGGAAGTTCTGTTCACCAGGTGGACAAGCCTAAACCCAGATCACTACATGAACACCCTGACAATCAAAGACCTGTATGTGGCTGGACTATATGCCTTGGTATTCTGCATACCCTCAGAGTGATTAACAATGCAGCCGGAGTCCACAGCAGTAGGCAATAGGGAATGTGTAATATGTAGTACCGCCTTCTTCCCAGCAGGAGAATGGATGCTTGTGTCGTAGGTGAAGCGGTGAGGCGTATGTTGATGTAGCTAAGTACTATGGGTATGCATATCAATGAGGCAGAACACCAATAGAATAGTGGTTCCGGTATCCGGCCAATGTGAATGCAGTCCCGGTTGACCTACGACCACTGCACATATAACTTGAAAGTGTAATTAAAGCGCTCGTGCAGTACACACATTTAAATATGTAAAGGTGAACGTGTGTTTCGCAGTAGTCCGTAAACTGTAATACAGATATGTAACTGTTACGGCCAGAATTATGAAAGTTCACGAAAGCACAATTATCTATGAAACATATGTAACCCACAATAAGGATATGTAAGTGCGCCTGCGCGTGTGTAATCCTCTCACAGAATAGAAAATGAATGGTGTTTTCCCCACGTTCCATGTACATGGCTCATACCTGTTAAACCCGTAAAGTACGAAACCAGACAAAGCCATGACAACAACTGGTACAAATAGGAACAATCCCCAGATATTGCCCTAACAAACATAGAAAGTGGATAGAATAACAGGTGTGTCACTAGCATGGATTCTCTGAAGGGTATGAAGTCGTAACCTGAAATGTTTGTCATTATTTACCAATGTCAGTCTTTAATGATATGCCACTAACTTGCCAGATAGACACAAGGTTATGAAAAACAGACCACAAATAGGGACTATCCCCAGATATTGCCTAACAAACACAGAAAGTGGATAGAATAACAGGTGTGTCACTAGAATGGATTCTCTGAAGGGATTGAAGTCGTAACCTGAAATGTTTGTCATTATTTACCAACGTCAGTCTTTAATGATATGCCACTAACTTGCCAGATAGACACGAGGTTATGAAAAATGGAGCAAAGATAAGAGGCAAACAGCTGTACATGCAGCAGAAATCTGTACAGTTGAAAGGTATGATATGGAGATATATATACACATATATCCACAGACATAATCCAAAGCAAATTACGAGATGAGGAATGTACAGACATATGTATATATGTACAGATAGATATATCTATACACACATGATACATGAATAGATATATATACACAGCAAACATATGTCCCTGTACATATAACACATGTACATAAATAGTGACCTAATATGGATAGACAGACAGACATGCATGAAAGGAGAATACACCGATGGTTTCCAAACCATTTCCCGGAAAGTACCAGTGTGACAGGGCCTGCAAGTTCTACACGTTAAAGGTATGATATGGAGATATATATACATCCCATTTCACTGAAACCCATTTCACTGACAGCCCCATTTCATAGACAAAAGTAATCAGGGCAAAAGCTGGGATTTGCCCCTCCCCCTGTTGTCCGACTGTGGAGTTGTAATATATAGTGGGGGGGTGGGGGGCACCCCCCCACATTGGGGGGTGTGGGGGAAGCCCCCCACCGAAAGGGTTTGTCTATGAAATGAGCTGTCAGGAAATGGGTTTCACATATATCCACAGACATAATCCAAAGCAAATTATGAGATGAGGAATGTACAGACATATGTATATATGTACAGATAGATATATCTATACACACACAATACATGAATAGATATATACACAGCAAACATATGTCCCTGTACATATAACACATGTACATAAATAGTGACCTAATATGGATAGATAGACAGACATGCATGAAAGGAGAATACACCGATGGTTTCCAAACCATTTCCCGGAAAGTACCAGTGTGACAGGGCCTGCAAGTTCTACACGTTAAACATGAATATAGGTGTCCTTTGCAGGACCCCAAAAATTGATCTGTATGAAGTGCGAACCATTACTGATGCAAAAGAAGTCACACCTGCAACTACGATATAGCTGTACATGCAATAGTAGCAGGTGCAAGGGTAATAACACATGGGTCGATTGAATGTATGACGTACGAGCTGATATCCGCAGAGTGGGAAGTGCTCGGAAGTGTCCTCACACTTTATTATCGCTCACATTAAACATGTCTAATGGGTACTGTGGAGATATGTCAGATATGGGAATTATGGGTATGCAGAATTGGGCCAAGGTGCTGGTTGGCACAGATCTATTAGGTACGCCCCATGGGACTGATCAATATACCTATGTGGGTATAGCACACACCTATATTCACCAAACAGGTGCAACCCACCCACTGGATATTGTGTAAACCACTGGGGGAAGACGTAGGGACCTATATCAGTGTCATGTAGGCGATTATCATGGATGGACAGGCATATGACCAAGATGGTAACCATACCTGCCAGAATGTCAGAATAAGACAGCTGGACTAAGGCATAGTACACGACAGACAAATAGGGACTATATTAAATATACCTCAGACAAAGTCAGACCGTTGATAGAATAATTGCGTAGTCGGGAATACGAATGTTATGAGAGTTAGTAATCATGAAATAGAAATGTCAGTCATGATTACCTAACCGCACAGTCCATCATGGTTTGCCAGCAATCTATCAGAAAGGCACATTATCATGACAAATGTAACAGAGTCATAGGTCAAACCCCTGGGCATATACCCATAATGTGTACAGGTGAGAGGTATGAAGGTAACCCGTCCTAATGAAATGTACAGAACTAGTGATACTAGGTGGACAGGTGAGAAGAAAGACTTCAGGACAAATGACAAAACATGTACAACTCATAAGCATGTTTGTCCACAAATGTGAATTACAACGTATGGTCTGTGAAAGTCAATGTGGAAGGTTAATAGACTCAGACATGTGTCCCTCAGGGTGTCATGCAGTGTCACCGATACAGTGCCCAGTCCACCATACTCGTACGTGAGCTTTGCCACTGACGGAAAGCGCAAATACTGGCCTACACATATGGTACATGATGGAATAAGTAGTGTGGATAAGCACCTGTTGGCCTGTGTGAGGAATATAACCCAGTGGGTGGGTGTGTTCAGCAATAGGAATGTAATGGTAACTGGCCTATGATGGCGCCATGTATTGTATGTATTGGCGTAACTGTACGAATGTGCAGATGTATACCTCATATGTGTAGTGTGTTCCTCTCACAATCTGTACCTGCATACCTCTCAACTGTACAGATTTTTGCAGAATGTCCAGATATTTGCCTCATATATTTGGTACATTATTCATAAAATTGTGGTTTTCTGGCAAATAGTGCAAATCATTAAAGACTGAAGTTAGAAAATAATGAGAGACATTTGAGTTTCAGACTTCATACCCTTCAGAAAATTCACACTAATGCAAAACCTGTTATTCTATCAACTTTTTTAGGTTTGTAAGAGCAATATTTAAAAATTGGCCCTACTTTTGGGCTTTTGCCCCACTTTTAGTTATGGCTTTGTCCAGATTTCCTGCTGTCGGAGGTTGAGAGGTATGTGTACCTGTCTGCCAAATACCTGAGAAATGATGTCATTAAATAATGATAAACATATGTGTTTAAGACCCCAAATCCCTCAGAAAGGGCATACTAATGCAAAACCTATAATACTGCCAACTATCTACGTTTGTAAGAGCAATATGTAGAATCTTCCCCTATCTTCCCCCCATCATGTTAGGCTTTGTACAGATGTTTCGCACTAGGAGGTTGATAGGTATGATCAGAAACAGATACATGTCTGAGGAAACAGCACTATCGACCGCAAGATAATGCAGAAGGTATGAAAAGCGCTGCAGTAGGAAGTTCATCCGCAGGTATGTGCTGACATGTCAAATGACACAGCAGTCTACAGGAAGTACCTATAGGGTGTCACCTTTACCAATGATGACAGTGGGACATACCCACAGCCATGCATACACCACAAATAGACATAGCACACAGCAAAGCCTAGGCCATGATACACGACGCCTTCGGTGTTTATGGATTGAGTGAGAGTACAGCAAGAAAAGATGATTGCCAGGCTATTCAGCAAACACCCGCAGGGGTGTGCAAGACCGCCCGTAACATGAACATTGCACGGACAATGTTGGGATTTGCAACATACCCCATTTGTATGTGTAAACTATGCAAATGATGTAATTATAGGGTTGCCACCTTTCCAAATGGCCAAAGTGGGACATTTATGCTACAAACATCAGATTTTGCAGGGCAAAACATACCCATGGACAGTACAAAGGTCAGAACTTCAGTTGTTTGCCTGAATAAAAGTTTATTCTTGTAGCATTTTTGTTCCTTATTCTGTTTCATATAACATGTAGGTGTTTCAGATACAGAATAACTGTTTTATGCAACTATTACATACATATTAGAAAATACTTTTGCCCTAAAATCCCAGGACATTTGCCATTTTCTCACAATATTTTGCAGGACACAACTGCCCAAAGAGGGACTGTCCCTCGCAAAGTGGGACAGGTGGTAACCCTACATAACTACGTGATACATGAAACAGTAAGCTGTCCGTGCAAGAGCAGAGTATGTGCAGAAATGTACCCGGATGTTATGCGACTAACGTTTTCATGTTGCTAAACGGAGCAATGACAGCTGCAAATACAGTATGAATACAGTCGAAGAAGCATGCCAATGTCCAAGTCCAAGGCCAGTGGTGGCTTTGTCCATTGGATATCAATGAACCAGTAGTTGTCCTCCCCTGATCCCTGGTATGGAAGCATAGCGCAGCGCCACAAGAACGCGCTGCACTTCAACACAAGACATATGGATAATATACATACAAAATGTAGGTTTAGTTAGATGTTAGTACGCCATGCAGATGAACGGCAAGCCGGAGATAACATGGCTACTGTGTACTGGTACCTATGTGTGGAAGCGCTCTGTCAGAGATGTAACGAAGCATTAGTAGGCAATGTGAGGCAAGTGAGGCTGAGGATAGTGAATCACAACAGGTCATGCAATATGGACCAAGCCTCTACAGTGTAGTGTAGGTTAAGGGGACTATTAGAGTAGAAGATAGGTGACAACAGGAGTGTGTATGTACAAAACACTGTAACCTCACCGGAGCAGTGTCACATGTGTGCTGTCAGTACTCAGTGGAAGAGGTGTGTCATGAGCTATCCCAGGGAACGTCAAGAGACTGACGGCGTACGCCATGGATACCACCGAAGTGACATGCAAACCTGCCCACAGTGTGTCTGCACTCATGTGTGCCAGTAAGCCCGAGTAAATATGTGTGCGTGCATGTTAGCCCGTGTGCGCATGTGGAAGAACGAGTAAGCTAGTGTACAAATGGTGAAGCCCGTGTAATGTCGTGTATGCATTTGTAAGCAGGTATACATGTGTACCACACACATCACACACGTACTGCACACACAGACACACATGCTGCCAATATTACACACATCAGTGAAATGGCACACGGATGGAGACTACATCATCAAAGGTAACAGTGCTGTAAACTATGCTACAGTGATGGTCATAGCTGCAATGCATCATGCCTGCTGAAGTACACCTGTAAGTAACACACTGTATGTTAACAGCATGCTAACATCAATACAGTGGAATAAAGCCACTGTGTGCAGCAGCACCAGGTTAGTCAGATACTGCATCAATGTTACACATCACAGGTGGTGGCACAGGTGACATCATATGCACAGGGTGTGGTGTTAACATGTCCAGAGATGTCAT